>NC_057812.1:49341027-49641027 GCF_018294505.1 Triticum aestivum | reverse complement strand
GGTCATACTCATCGTTTAAGCTCAAAATGGGGTTACCATTTTTCGTTTAAGCATCTTGATGTATTCACATCTTGTCGAGTTGCTTTGGCTCATGACTTGGAGTAAAGCTTCTCTAAGATGGAATAACATACCTTGGGTGGTGGTGTTGATCTTGCACATGTAGTTGAACTTGTGTGGGTTGCTCAAGGTTGATGTAGTTCATCAAGAGTTGGGAGAACCACTTGGAGTTTGAGTTCATCTACCTACATGGGTTAGATTTGCAAGGAAGAGCACTTGTGTATCCAAAATGACAATCATGAGACTCAACATAGAATTTGCCAAAGTATATGTTTGAATGGTTTCGTGCTTCCTTGTCTTCAACCACCATTGTGTAGAGACTTGGTGATGTAGAAATTGCTCAAGATGTGAGTGTGTTGCAATCTCATAGAATTATATTCAACCAAGTACCTACACGGGTTAGATAACATGCAAGGTACAAATATATCCAAGACATATGAATAGCATCATAAGAGAAATATCGAGGATTAGTCATAGGCTCATGCCCCACATGTATCAAATGGAGTTCCCACTCCAAGTTTGAAGCATCAATGATGTTCAATTCAGCTCTCAACCTGCAAAACACTTTCTCATCAAGTGGTTTAGTGAATATATCCGCCAATTGCTTATCGGTGCGAACATGCTTAAGGTTAATGTCCCCTTTGGCAACATGATCTCGAATGAAATGATGACGAACTTGAATATGCTTAGTTCGAGAATGTTGCATGAGATTGTGAGCAATCTTAATAGCACTTTCATTGTCACATAGCAATGGAACATGTTTCACATATATCCCATAATCTTTAAGAGTTTGGGTCATCCAAAGTAATTGAGCACAACATGAACCAACGGCAATGTATTCCGCTTCGGCGGTGGATAAGGATACCGAGTTTTGTTTCTTGGAAGACCAAGACACAAGAGATCTACCAAGGAATTGACAGGTACCGGAAGTGGACTTTCTATCAACCTTGTCTCCGGCATAGTCCGAATCGGAGTAGCCAACAAGATCAAAAGAGGACCTCTTAGGATACCAAATGCCAAAATTTGGTGTATGGATTAGGTATCTCACTATCCTTTTCACAGCCTTAAGATGACATTCTTTAGGAGCAGCTTGATATCGTGCACACATGCACACACTTAGAATAATATCGGGACGAGAGGCACATAGATATAACAATGAACCAATCATAGAGTGATAAACTTTTTGATCAACCGGTTCACCATCTTTGGTCAAATCAAGATGCCCACTAGTAGGCATGGGTGTAGTCATACCTTTGCATTCTTGCATATTGAACTTCTTGAATAAGTCCTTGGTATACTTCGTTTGAGAGACAAAGGTACCTTCCTTAGTTTGCTTGATTTGCAAACCGAGAAAGAATTTGAGTTCACTCATCATAGACATCTCAAACTTCTCCGACATTAGCTTTCCAAACTTCTCACTAAAATGGGGGTTAGTTGAACCAAATATGATATCATCAACATAAATTTGGCACACAAATAGTTCTCCATTAACCCTTTTAGTAAAAAGAGTAGAATTAATTTTACCAATTTCAAAGCCTTTTTCAATAAGGAACTTGGTCAAGCATTTATACCATGCTCTAGGAGCTTCTTTAAGACCATAAAGGGCTTTGTGAAGTTTGTAAACATGATTAGGTTTCTTAGGATTGACGAAGCCGGGAGGTTGCTTAACATAAACTTCCTCCTCAATTTTGCCATATAGAAAAGCACTTTTAATGTCCATTTGGTACGAGGTGATATCATGGTGATTAGCATAAGCAAGTAAGATGCGAATGGACTCAAGTCTAGCAACGGGAGCATATGTCTCACCATAGTCCATACCTTCAACTTGTGTGTAGCCTTGGGCGACGAGACGTACTTTGTTGCGAACCACTTGTCCATCTTCATCTTGCTTGTTGCGAAACACCCATTCGGTACCAATGATGTTGTGGTTGTTGTCGGGCTTCTCGACCAATGTCCACACTTGATTTCTCTCAAAGTTGTGTAGCTCTTCATGCATAGCGTTTATCCAATCCGAATCCTTCAATGCTTCTTCAACCTTCATAGGTTCAATGCTAGAGATGAATGAGTAATGTTCACAAAAGTTAGCTAAACGAGTTTTAGAGCGAGTGATTCTCCCGGTTTGGATATCATTATAGATTTGCTCGACGGGATGATCTTTGGCAATTCTTGTTCGAACTCGTGAAAGCTTTTGCTTGGGTCGGGGTGGAACATCCTCTTCATCTTGTGCTTCTTCTTGGCCTTCTTCATTGTTGACGTTGTCGTTCTCTTGTCGTGGTGGAGAAGGAGGTTGTTGATGTTCATCTTGGTGTACTTCCTCCTTTTCTTCATTTTGGCGTGTCCCACTTGTGGATGCTTCCGTATCAACTCTTGGTTCACCTTGTCGTGAGGTAGAAGCTTCCACTTGGACGGACGAGGTACTCTCCTTCACTTCCGTTGGACGAATCTTGCCAATGGACAAGTCTTGAATTGCTTCCGAAGGGTCTTTGTCTCCTACATCAATTGGCAATCGCTCTACTTGCGAGCCGTTAGATTCATCAAACTTCACATTTACCGTCTCTTCAACCTTTCGGGTGAAATTGTTGTAGACACGGTAAGTGTGAGAGTTTGAGCCATAACCAAGTAGGAAACCTTCATGAGATTTAGGAGCAAATTTAGAACAACGATGCTTATCAAGAATGTAGCACTTTGAGCCGAATACTCGAAAGAATCCAACTTGGGGTTTGTCACTGGTGAGGAGCTCGTATGCCGTCTTGCCGAGTTACTTGTGAAGATACAAGCGATTTGTTGCATGACAAGCTGTCTCAACCGCTTCCGCCCAAAAGTGTTTTGGCGTCTTGTACTCATCAAGCATCGTTCTTGCCATCTCGATAAGAGTCCGGTTCTTCCTCTCAACAACTCCATTTTGTTGAGGTGTGTACGTAGCCGAGAACTCATGTGAAATCCCTTTTTCGTTAAGAAAGGTGTCCACATTTGCGTTCTTGAACTCCATTCCGTTGTCGCTCCGAACCTTCTTGATCTTCACGTCAAACTGATTTTGGGCCTTCCTAGCGAAGTTTTTGAAGATCTTTTGGACCTGCATTTGTCATCAAGAAAGAACACCCATGTAAATCTTGAAAAATCATCAACTATGACTAGACCAAATGAGTTACCACCGAGACTCTTGTAGGCATTTGGACCAAAGAGATCCATGTGAAGTAGCTCGAGTCATCTTCTTGTGGTCATGATGTTCTTCGCGCGGTGACTTCCTCCAACTTGTTTCCTTGCTTGACAAGCACTACAAAGTCTATCCTTGTCAAATATGACATCTTTTATTCCAAGGATATGATCACCTTTAATAAGCTTATCAAGATTTCGCATACCAACATGACCTAGTCTTCTATGCCACAACCAGCCTTTAGAAGATTTAGCAATTAAGCAAGTTTTAGGTTGAGCCTTTTTAGTGAAATCAACAATGTAAAGATCTCCTCTACGTATACCAGTAAAGACCATTTTATGATTGTCTCTACGAAACACTTGGCAATCTACTTCAGTGAATAGGACATTGAAACCGAAATCAGCAAGTCTGGAAACTGAAAGTAAATTGTATCCAAGGGATTCAGCGAGCATGACATTTTGTATGGAGCTATCATGTGAGATGGCCACCTTACCAAGGCCAACCACCTTACCCTTTGAATTATCACCAAAAGTGACATATTTTCGAGGGCCGTCTTTTTCAGCAAGCTCATGGAACATATCTTCATCTCCGGTCATATGATCAGTACATCCACTATCAAGGACCCATTCCTTTCCTCCAGCCATGTAGCCGCGAAGATTTTCCATAAGACCAAAATGCCTCATTGCATCATCAAGATCATAGTCACTATCATCATCTTCATCATAGTATCCATGTTCAACATCATCTTGTGATTGATCAATTCCTAGAGAGGGTAATTCATTAGATAAACTAGACATCAACCCGTGCCACTGCACGGGCTAGTTATTTTGGAAAACACATGAAAATAGAAGTATTGATAGCATTTATGGGATGTTAAATTTCTTATGAATTTGAAACAGGGAAAACAATTATAAATCCACCTAAGACATATTACGGTTGAAGACACAACATATAATTTCTTCATGGAAAATATAATTCAATTTGTCAAGAACACTATTACCGAGACAAATAGATTGGTTGCGTGCATGCCAGAATGTTCATAGTGGAGAACTTGACACATAACCAATCCTTGTGAAAATAGGTTAAAACTTCCTTGACCAAGTTACATATACTTCGGTCATCGAACTGTAAATATAATAACTACAGATGTGTACTATTTCATGAATTTAGACACATTCTGCCCGTGAAATTGAAAACAAAATACTCTTGCCAGATTTCTTTCTTGGGTATATGGGATGAATCGCATGAAGTTGGCAAATTGGCAAGTTTGTTTATAACATGAATGTGGAGGACCCTAAACCTTAGTCGACCATCTATGAATTGAGTGGAACAATGACAATGACAATAGATAAGAAAGGAAAGCAAAAATTTGAAAACATTATATGACATGGATTTTAACATGTGCGCGCCCACAAACACAGAGTGAAACATATATAATTATTTTTTGCTACACAAATGTGCATCGATAATGAAAATCTGGAGAAAAAATTCAGACTTGGAGAGTCACAAAAAAGATTACCTGCAATTTTTTGATATAGCTATGCATATATGTCGTATTCCATGTATAACAATATTAAGATCTGGGCCTGATAGCAGCCTTCGAGTCGCAGTTTCAAATGGTATAAGAACCACAAAGGCAGTCAAGCACTTCTAGCATGTACGTCTTCAATTTCCAACATGCCTTTTATTGCACATACTGCAATACAATAAAAAATATTAATGGGACGTGTTAAGGAAGATTTTTCAAGTCATGGTATCTAGTCAAAGAGCTTCCAGATGGTATATATACGCTACCAAATCTATATTTACTGTAGCCTTTTGAAGTGTTGAAATAGGGGCATGACCACAGATAAATATCTAAAAGTCAGTTAATATATGCAGATATACATTCTTATGATGTTTTCTTACCCCTTTGGATGGAGATATGAGTTATGACCATAGGTAGCAAGTGTCCCGGTACATAAGTAATTAATCTCAGCTGCAAAATATTGAATTGAAAGATGATTCAGTGTTGTAGCATACACAACATGTGATTCAATTTAAATCAGTTCACGCCTTTAAATTGATCTTTTAGTCAAGCAATCAACAACATCAAGTATCATGGGGAGAAAGAAAACATCCGATGGATACTGCTACTAATTTTATGAAAGTAGTACTCTAACAAACCACCGATACATAAAAATTGGTCATAGAGAGCAGCCTCACCAAGTCGACATGCACGTCAAATATGATCTCAGGTGCACTATCATCATAGCACAAACCGGTTATGAGTTATGACCATCTAACTAAGTATCATTAAGCATATGAGACGATTCCATACCTCAACATCTTCGTATAGAAATTCTGATTTATCTGGCCTATTGAACTGGACATACAGAAGCAACCCGTGTTGTGTGGCAGAACAACATCCCCAGGTTGCGTCCATGGCCATGCCGATGGAGAGTGCTGGGCCGCCAGTAGTATTGCTACCTACAGCCTGTGGCCTAACCGACCGGCCGCCCGGGCTTTTGGACATGGATTAATCACTGATGATCTGATAGATCCGTTTTTCTCCCTGTCGACAATGGTATTGCCAATTATGTACCCGTGTCCCCAGCCTCAATATAATCTCCGTTGCTCCTACAATGGCGGCCAGCAGTTACAGATGGATGATGCTGATCATGGTGCATGACGTCGTTGGAGAACAGAAGTAAGAAGAGAGAGCGCCCATGGATAAATAATAAAAATCAATAGACCCTGGATGGCGATCCCTCATCATTATAAGCCATCTAGTGTTCCAGAACGGATCAAGGCGGCTGATGAGGTAATCAATAGACCATGTGTTCTTCTTCTCTGATGAAATTCAACACATGTGGGAGAAGCCAACGATATAGCAGGAAGAAATTAGAAGAGGATCCGGGAGGCGCCAAATCAGAGGAGGATCGAGGAGGCGCCATTTGCCGCCGATCGAACTCGCTGCCACCAGTTTGCTAGGGATCGTGGGTTGGGAGGGTAGCAGCGAGGCGAGCTATGCGTGAGGGATAACAGAATAGGGATCGTAGACTCTATTTTTTCGGGGTGCAGAGTCCTTTTTTTTCCAGGTCCAGTCTTGATTTTAACTATACGGCTCAAAACAATTATGGTACAATCCAAAGAGGCCCGAGGGAGGAGACCGGGTTGAGGGCCAACCGTTTTGATTTTGAGAGATTTTTTTGTATAGTTTTTTTAGAGATCGGTAGAGGGATTTTTTTTCTTGAAGGTGGGATAGATTGTTAGGACTCTTTGAGGCACTTCATCCAATGGCTGAAGATTTATAATTTCCAGATCTAACGGACTATTTATTGTGTTTTCTAGGATTAATGTGGAGGGTTGATTAGTGCTTCCAATTAGTAAATATAAGATGATCATCACAATGGTTACCTTTATGAATTCTAATAGCTTCGGATATGATATCGCTAATGATTCCAACATTTCCTTTAGCACACATGAGATTGGTAAGCTCAAATAGACAATCACCAAAACTAGGATCACTAGAGTTCATCTTACTCAAAGCAATAGACTTATGGAGAATTTCATCTAAATTTTTCAAGGAATAATCTGGAAATCGTTCCTCAAGAAATTTCCATATAGTATAGGCACAATCAAGAGTAGGAAAACTAGCAATCAAATTTTTGGGCAATCCTCTTATGATAAGATTGATGGTTCTAAGATTGCGAATCATGTCAAGATCTTCTTCGGGTGTGAGATGCAAGGGATCAATATGTGGTACACAAGGGATAGTAATGTACTTGTTCAAGTGATATTCATTGAAAATCTCAAGCATTTCATTTTTCCACTCATGAAAATACTCTTCATCAAGAATAGGCACTCTATGTCTAAGACTCCCCAAAGTAGACACATCCATCTTCCTCCAAAGGTGTTTAAACCAAGGCAATGAAGACCAAAGCTCTGATACCAATTGAAAGGATCGAGAAGAGGTGTCTAGAGGGGGGGGTGATTAGACACTAAGTGCCAAAAGTTGCAGTTCTTAATATTCTTAAGTTTAAGTGGAGTTTAAGCACAAGTTTAACAAACACAATACATATCAAGCAAGCATGCAATGAGTATATGAGCAGCGGAAAGTAAAGCATGCAACTTGCAAGAATGTAAAGAGAAGGGTTTGGAGTATTCAAACGCAATTGGAGACACGGATGTTTTTGTCGTGGTTCCGATAGGTGGTGCTATCGTACATCCACGTTGATGGAGACTTCAACCCACGGAGGCTAACGGTTGCGCGAGTCCACAGAGGGCTCCACCCACGAATGGTCCACGAAGAAGCAACCTTGTCTATTCCATCATGGCTGTCGCCCACGAAGGACTTGCCTCACTAGCGGTAGATCTTCATGAAGTGGGCGATCTCCTTGCCCTTACAAACTCCTTGGTTCAACTCCACAATCTTGTTGGAGGCTCCCAAGTGACACCTAGCCAATCTAGGAGACACCACTCTCCAAGAAATAACAAATGGTGTGTTGATGATGAACTCCTTGCTCTTGTGCTTCAAATGATAGTCTCCCCAACAATCAACTCTCTCTCACAGGATTTGGATTTGGTGGAAAGAAGATTTGAGTGGAAAGCAACTTGGGGAAGGCTAGAGATCAAGATTCATATGGTTGGAATGGAATATCGTGACATCAACACATGAGTAGGTAGTTCTCTCTCAGAAAATACGTATTGGAAGTGTAGGTATGTTCTGATGTCTCTCTCCATGAATGAAGAGTGGGTGGAGGGGTATATATAGCCTCCACACAAAATCTAACCGTTACACACAATTTGTCAAACTCGGTGGGACCGAATGGTTAAACTCGGTCGGACCGATTGAGCAAACCTAGTGACCATTAGAATTTTCGGTGGGACTGAGATGCAACTCGGTAGGACCGATATGGTTAGGGTTAGGGCATAACGTAATCTTGGTATGACCGATTACACAAACTCGGTGGGACCGATTTTGGTAATAAGCTAACCAGAGAGTTGGTCAGGCAAACTCGGTGAGACCGATTACACAAACTCGGTGGGACCGATTTTGGTAATAAGCTAACCAGAGGGTTTGCATTGTAATCTCGGTATTACCGATTGCTCAAACCCGGTGAGACCGATTTTGGTAATGGACATACACAGAGAGATTACAATCCCATCTCGGTGAGACCAAGATCCCTATCGATGAAACCGATTTGCTAGGGTTTGTGGCAGTGGTTATGACATCTGAAACTCGGTGGCGCCGGATAGAAAGAATCAGTGGGGCCAATTTTGACTTTTGGTTTAGGTCATATGTGGATGTGGGAAGGTAGTTGAGGATTTTGGAGCATATCACTAAGCACTTTGAGCAAGCAAGCCATTAAGCAACACCTCATCCCCTCTTGATAGTATTGGCTTTTCCTATAGACTCAATGTGATCTTGGATCACTAAAATAGAAAATGTAGAGTCTTGATATTGAAGCTTGAGCCAATTCTTTGTCCTTAGCATCTTGAAGGGGTTCCACATCCTCTAGTCCATGCCACTCCATTGTTGAACTTATCTGAAACATACTAGGTAAAAGTGTTAGTCCAACAAGAGATATGTTGACATTAATTACCAAAACCACCCAGGGAGCACTTGTGCTTTCAGTAGCCCATTTCTCATTACTGATGGGCCATTTTCTCGGCCAGCCGAATGAAAGCTCTCCTCATTTTGAAAGATTTGCAGCCCAACAGGCCTGACAAAGCGACTTACTTGGCAAATCACAAAAAAACTGGGCTGTGGCCGTGAACCCAGCTGTCAGCCTCTCCACGTACAGTACTCTTCCTATGGAATGTCGTTAACCACGTTGACCACGCCGCGCCGAGAGCACCAAGGCGGTGGACGACGGCGAGGCCTAGGAAGGGGACGACACGGAGCCGGGGAAGACGCGGCAGTGGATGCCCACACGGAGAGGATTACAAGGGTTCACTGGTTCGGCTGCGGTGTGAGGCTGCCGTCGCTGCAGAATAACAGGGGGAGTGGGTGAGTGGAGGGATGGCCTAGCCAGCGGTGGGAGTAGTATGGGGACGGTGAGGCCTCCGCGGCAGCACAGCCGGCCATGGGAGGCAGGAGCATGCAGCACGACCGGCGATACTTTGGGCGGCTGGGGCAAGAAGACCAGAGGTTGAAGAAGCACTATGGCCGTTGGATGGACATCGTTGACCACGCCGCGCCGAGAGCACCAGGGCGGTGGACGACGGCGAGGCCTACGAAGGGAACGACACGGAGCCAGGGAAGACACGGCAGTGGCTTCCCACGCGATGGAGAGTACGAGGGTTGACTGGTTCGGCTGCCATCGCCGGAAAATAACTGGAGGTGTGGGTGAGTAGAGGGATAGACAGGCCAGTGATGCGGGTATGATGGGGCCGTGAGGCCTTACCGGCAGCACTGCCGGCCACGGGAGGCGGGAGCAGGCGGTTCCGATGGCGCTGGTTTGGGCGGCTGGGGCAGGAGGATCAGAGACTGAAGAAGCACGATTGCCGTTAGATTGACATCTAACGGTCTGACGCTGGTAGAGTCAATTGTTGACTAAGCTTCTTTTTTGAGAAACCTTGTGTACGCATGAACTTAGTAGGCCCACAAGTCAGCCTCCAAATCTGTGGCAGACAACATAAAGCCCATTTGTTATTTTTTATAATTTGCAACCCATTTGCTAATTCTTAAATAATTTATTACAGCCTATTTTCTGCCCAGGACCACGGTCAAAAAGTCCAAGATTATTTTGCATATTGTATTGGATGAAATAACTGTTTGACTCAGAGTGTATCCAACCTACTAAATTTGAAGATCACGGCATTTCTAAATCATAATCATATATAAAGGTGGAATAAATCTTTGTTGTGGTTTTGAAGAAATAAATAACAAAACGTATAATTATCTGTGGATATTCGTAATGGAATACAAATTGGATTTGAATTTAGTTTGACAGGTCCCAGGGCAAACGTGAATGCTAATTCTCCCAAGTTTTGAACGAAGCGGCTAAACACCCACTATAATTTGTGGACTGCCCGAAGCAAGTGTTTGCGAGACGGAAATTACTTTACACTGCTGTCGATAGGGGTAGACTAGTAACTTCAATCAGACGTGACACGACGGCCTCTGAGCCCATTCAGACACGGTGGGCACCAAACGTGGGCGGCAAAACTCATTTGATTCAAGCTCGTATGAAAGACTCTGTTTCTCCCTCCATTCCCCATTCATACATGGTGGGCGGCAAAACAAACTCTCCTCGTCCAAAATAGATGTAGGCTAATATTTTAAATAAGGGTAGATGTGTAACTTCCATCAGACATGACACAACCGCCCTACCTGTCAGCCCCGTTCATACACCGTGGGCGCCAACCGTGGGTGGCAAAACACCCTCTCCTCGCCTTAAATAGTTACCGGCAAATATTTGGGAGATGCTAGATTACCGTCCTATCCCCAACCAACGCGATGTCCGAAATTTTTAACGGGGGGTAAGTTCGTAACTTTCCCCCATTTCAGAGAAGCGCATCCCAAAGTTTGAGATCCCCCTCCCCTCCATTTCCCCATTCATACACCGGCGGCGGCACGACAACCTCCGCACTGCGGCCAGCCTCCTCCGTCCGCCACCCCATCCTCCACCTTGCCGGAGCCGCTACCCCTACCCCGTCGTCCACTGCAAGAGAAGGACGTCTCTCATCCACAGCGCTGGATCAGGATCCTTTCATCGCCTCCTCTCGCTTCATCGGCGCCGTCATCCACCTTGCCGTTGCCGCTCCTACGACCGCCTCATCCACGGCAACAGGATATATCCCCCAACCCGGCCGTCTGCCGTCTAAAGTCTTCTTCCCCGCCGCTGACAGCCATCGCACCCGCAGCACCCTCAACGTATCAGCATAGGCCTACACGGCGTCGCAAGAGAGCTGGTACTCTTCCATATGTGCTTAAGTTATTGATCTCACCTGGAAAATCGATCGTAATTTGTTTACTATACTTTTTTTGTCCGTACCAAATCGTAGTGGCTAGTTGAAAGCAAACATTGGTTGCGAAGTAGCTTTGTCCAGTTTGCACCTTCAGATCCGCCATGGCACGGGCACTATACTCGTAAAGCTTATGGTTTCCCCCCCCCCTTATATTCACTACCATCATCGTAGGTGCTTCGTGTCATGCTAGCACTGCTCCTCATGACCTCAACCCAAAGCTTACGTGTTGAAATACGAATCTGATATGATGCTCATATCACTAAAACAGAGAACGTTTAATTGGTCACCTAATGTTCCTATATTCGTTTCAAAAAGCATGTGCGCCACCCACTGGTCCAGCTAGTTCCACTTTCCTGATTTTTCTCTTGATGCTTAGGGTTTTCCCCTTTTATCTACTCTACTATGATCTGCGTAGGTGCTTTCTGTCGTACTAGCATTACTCCACCCTTCAAGCTAAACAACACAACACTCAGAATTCGAAAGCTTAGTTGTTCAAATATGATTGTGATATGATACTGATATTAGTTAACCGACACATTTAATTGGTTAGCTAAAGGTCCCACTTGAGTTTCCAAATGCATGTCGCGACATATAGAGAGACAACATAATTGCATTTCTTTGTCACTTGTTGACCATACTTTCTTGTCCATACCAAATCTTAGTTGTTATTTCAAAGAAAACATCGGTTGCTAACTACCCTTTGCGCGGTTTGCAGCTTCAGATCTGCCATCCCACTGCCATGGTCAACAATGTACTCATCATGCTTATGTTTTGCCCATTTTATGATGACCACAATCAGCCTACGTGGTTCATGTCGTAATAGCACTGCTCCACCCATCGAGCTAAACAAGTTAGTTGTACAAATTCATATCTGATATTATTGCTGATATTAGTAAAACTGAGAGATGTTTAATTGGTTAGCTAAATGTTCCTACTTTAGTTTCGAAATGGATGTGAGCCACATATGGAGAGAGCGAAAAGAATAGTATTTCTCTGTGCGCTCTGGTTCATCATGGGTGGCCAACCGACATTGTATTAAAAGACTTGTAATATCTTCAATCTGCTTGCTCTTCTGCTCTTATTTAAGATGATACTCTTCTCTTATGGTCGACTGGTCAGGTCGAGTTGTTCTCCCTTAGTATATTTTGAATCTATCAGGTCAGGTCGACTTGTTCTTCTTTACTATATGTTGAAGCTATCATCTGCAAATTGTCATCACTTCTGGAGCTCTCATATTTTGAGTAGTAGGCCACATTATATTAATGCACACAACAAATTACAGCATGCATGGCATCTTTTAAAAGAATTGCAGAGATAGCACAAAGGGGTTTACAGGGAGGCAGTATTGGATTAGAATCACTTCTGCATTACAAAGAAAATCTCACTTGTTTTTATGTTTTCATGCATGTCAGATATTGAAGATTATCAAAATGAATATGAGACTGGGCGCGCGAGAGGAATATTGTGAAATGATCCACTGCCTAACAAACTTGGCATGGTGGAGGATGGCCTATCTTATTCACCCATCAAGGTGCTTGCTCTAACTTTGCAAAGTTGTATTGGTCGCACATATTTTGCTTCTGACCTCTTGCATTACTTCTACTTTGTTACACCATCTGCTTAGTTGAAGCATCATATATGAGTATATGACATACCTATCCATTTTCTGTACCTATTCCATGTGTCGTCACACTATGTTTTTCCAGTCAAATGTTGTTCTTTCGTAATAGGTGTCCAAAAGGAAGAGGGTGAGTGCAGGTCGTCAAGGAGTACAAACTAGGTATTTGGAAAAGGTAGTGATACCTGTTAAATCAGATAGATTAGCAGCCACAGAAAACACAGGCCCAACTGTACCACACTTTACCCCTACTCCAGTGGCCAAACCCCTATTAGAACTGCTGGGAGCCAAGTGTCAGGTACTGTCTATGATATCAATTCAAAATTTGAACTCATAAATTTCTGCTTGTGCCTTACCTTCTCTCTTGTATGAAAACTAATTTCAGATGAATCTCCTTGCTCAAAGGATCATACAATCTCAAAACAATAACGGGCTCTGCATTGCTCTTGTCAGTACCTCTCTCCCTTTTGCCTTGTAACGTTGTACTTAATTAATTGCTATTTGATTATGTATCATCAGTCTGCACCTGAGCTTCATTATCCTCTGTTTCTTCCAATATTATTTGATCTATATTTACTCTTTGCAAAATGTAGAATAATGGCAACGCTTATAAAGAATTTTCTTTGGGGAATTTATTGAATTATCCTTCCATCAACATGGAGAAGGGCTTTGTCCGACCCGTGTTAACATGTAATGTAAGTTCATCCTTCTCAAGCCTTCAAACTTTGTTCTAGTATAGATTAGGATAGGCATCATTTCCTCCACGGTTGTTTGCTTTGCTGTTTACATCTGGTTGGATGTTTGCAACAACTACCAGTTTCAAATTGTAGTTGTGAAAACATGTTCCTTATGCAGAACAGATCCATTTATTTGCTTATGTAATTGTGAAACCTGTTACGTGTCTCCTTGTTTCTCTTTCAGACTCGTATCTCTTTCGCCAGGCAGAACTTTAGGGAATATAGTGAGCCAAACCATCTTGAGGATAGCGAGATGACCCCAAGGTCCTGTCTTGATGAAGACAGTGAGTTGAAGCTACTCACCAGCAGGTGTGAGACAACCTCTGTGCAGTCGCTGCCTCAATCAGTTCGACTTCTTCAGTCTCAACTTAAAGCGGAAAGGCTTGCTTCAGCTCAGCTCCGACTTGAAGTCAAAGATGCAATGAAGATGTCATAGGACTGCTGTGCGCACCATCATGCCTTAAATCTAGTGTTGATGCATCTATCGTTGACACAACTGAGGTCTACTCAACTTCTTCAGCTGTTTGGGGGGCCCGACCTGGCCAGGCCTAGTGCCTTCTGAAGTGCTCTCAGTTTTGTATATTCTTTTGTCGGCGCGTTTATTTGCACTGGTGGCGAACTTTGATGCCCAGTGGATGTAATATGTGTGATAGCCGTGATAGCCTAGCGTAAGTTGCTTGCTTATTTATTTCCTTGTTGTCTTGTTTATTTGTTTTCTTCTAGTCATTGCAGTTCTTTTTCTGCGGTTTGCTAGTGGCTGCATTAACATATTTTTTAAAACTAGGCCACAATAACCATGGGCTAATATTTACTATAGTGACACTGGGCCTCCTACGGGCCATAGAAACAGTGGGCCTTCTACGGGCCGTAGAAACAATGGGCCTTCTACGGGCTGTAGAGACAATGGGCCTTCTACGGGCCGTAGAAACAATGGGCCTTCTACGGGTCGTATCATCAATGGGCCTTATACGGGCAGTATGATCAATGGCCAAACATGGGCCAATAACAGGCCGCATTATGGCTGTAAACGGGCTAGAGTTGGAATCGTCCGTTCATTGGCCGACCATAACGGGCCATCCTTAATAGGCCGTATTTGATGACGCTATGAAAATGGCCCAACGTTTTAACGGACCACAAACAGGCCGACTGTAACCACAGGCTGAATTTGGCCCACAAGCAGAAAATGACAGCAACGGGCCGTAAGTAAACAAATGCTGGAAATGAGCCCAAGAATAAATGTGTTGGGTTTCGTAGTAATTTCAAAAAATTTCCTACGCACACGCAAGATCATGTGATGCATAGCAACGAGAGGGGAGAGTGTTGTCTACGTACCCACGCAGACCGACTGCGGAAGCGTTGACACAACATAGAGGAAGTAGTCGTACGTCTTCACGATCCGACCGATCAAGCACCGAAATTATGACACCTCCGAGTTCGAGCACACGTTCAGCTCGATGACTATCCCCGGACTCCGATCCAGCAAAGTGTCGGGGAAGAGTTTCGTCAGCACGACGGCGTGGTGACGATCTTGATGCACTACAGCAGCAGGGCTTCGCCTAAACTCCGCTACAGTATTATCGAGGAATATGGTGGCTCGGGGCACCGCACACGGCTAAGGAATAGATCACGTGGATCAACTTGTGTGTTCTAGGATGCCTCTACCTCAGTATATAAAGGACCAAAGGGGGGAGGCTGGCCGGCCACAAGGAGCGCGCCAGGAGAGTCCTACTCCCTCCGGGAGTAGGATTCCCCCCAATCCTAGTTGGAATAGGATTCCTCGGGGGGGAAAGAGAGAGAGGGGGCCGGCCACCTCTCCTAGTCCTAATAGGACTAGGAGAAGGGGGAGGCGCGCAGCCCACCTTGGGCTGCCCCTTTCTCCTTTCCACTAAAGCCCACTAAGGCCCATATGGTTCCCGGGGGGTTCCGGTAACCTCCCGGTACTCTGGTAAAATCCCAATTTCACCCGGAACACTTCCGATATCCAAACATAGGCTTCCAATATATCAATCTTTATGTCTCGACCATTTCGAGACTCCTCGTCATGTTCGTGATCATATCAGGGACTCCGAACAACCTTCGGTACATCAAAATGCATAAACTCATAATATAACTGTCATCGTAACCTTAAGCGTGCGGACCCTACGGGTTCGAGAACAATGTAGACATGACCGAGACACATCTCCGGTCAATAACCAATAGCGGGACCTGGATGCCCATATTGGCTCCTACATATTCTACGAAGATCTTTATCGGTCAGACCGCATAACAACATACGTTGTTCCCTTTGTCATCGGTATGTTACTAGCCCGAGATTCGATCGTCGGTATTCCAATACCTAGTTCAATCTCGTTACCGGCAAGTCTCTTTACTCGTTTCGTAATACATCATCTCGCAACTAACTCATTAGTTGCAATGCTTGCAAGGCTTATGTGATGTGCATTACCGAGAGGGCCCAGAGATACCTCTCCGACAATCGGAGTGACAAATCCTAATCTCGAAATACGCCAACCCAACATCTACCTTTGGAGACACCTGTAATGCTCCTTTATAATCACCCAGTTACGTTGTGACGTTTGGTAGCACCCAAAGTGTTCCTCCGGCAAACGGGAGTTGCATAATCTCATAGTCATAGGAACATGTATAAGTCATGAAGAAAGCAATAGCAACATACTAAACGATCGGGTGCTAAGCTAATGGAATGGGTCATGTCAATCAGATCATTCAACTAATGATGTGACCTCGTTAATCAAATAACAACTCTTTGTTCATGGTTAGGAAACATAACCATCTTTGATTAACGAGCTAGTCAAGTAGAGGCATACTAGTGACACTCTGTTTGTCTATGTATTCACACATGTATTATGTTTCCGGTTAATACAATTCCAGCATGAATAATAAACATTTATCATGATATAAGGAAATAAATAATAACTTTATTATTGCCTCTAGGGCATATTTCCTTCAGTCTCCCACTTGCACTAGAGTCAATAATCTAGATTACACTGTGATGATTCTAACACCCATGGAGTCTTGGTGCTGATCATGTTTTGCTCGTGGAAGAGGCTTAGTCAACGGGTCTGCAACATTCAGATCCGTATGTATCTTGCAAATCTCTATGTCTCCCACCTGGACTAGATCCTGGATGGAATTGAAGCGTCTCTTGATGTGCTTGGTCCTTTTGTGAAATCTGGATTCCTTTGCCCAGGCAATTGCACCAGTATTGTCACAAAAGATTTTTATTGGACCCGATGCACTAGGTATGACACCTAGATCGGATATGAACTCCTTCATCCAGACTCCTTCGTTTCCTGCTTCCGAAGCAGCTATGTACTCCGCTTCACATGTAGATCCCGCTACGACGCTTTGTTTAGAACTGCACCAACTGACAGCTCCACCATTTAATGTAAACACGTATCCGGTTTGCGATTTAGAATCGTCCGGATCAGTGTCAAAGCTTGCATCAACGTAACCTTTTACGATGAGCTCTTTGTCACCTCCATATACGAGAAACATATCCTTAGTCCTTTTCAGGTATTTCAGGATGTTCTTGACCGCTGTCCAGTGATCCACTCCTGGATTACTTTGGTACCTCCCTGCTAAACTTATAGCAAGGCACACATCAGGTCTGGTACACAGCATTGCATACATGATAGAGCCTATGGCTGAAGCATAGGGAACATCTTTCATTTTCTCTCTATCTTCTGCAGTGGTCGGGCTTTGAGTCTTACTCAATCTCACACCTTGTAACACAGGCAAGAACCCTTTCTTTGCTTGATCCATTTTGAACTTCTTCAAAATTTTGTCAAGGTATGTTGTTTGTGAAAGTCCAATTAAGCGTTTTGATCTATCTCTATAGATCTTAATGCCTAATATGTAAGCAGCTTCACCGAGGTCTTTCATTGAAAAACTTTTATTCAAGTATCCTTTTATGCTATCCAGAAATTATATATCATTTCCAATTAATAATATGTCATCCACATATAATATCAGAAATGCTACAGAGCTCCCACTCACTTTCTTGTAAATACAGGCTTCTCCAAAAGTCTGTACAAAACCAAATGCTTTGATCACACTATCAAAACGTTTATTACAACTCTGAGAGGCTTGCACCAGTCCATAAATGGATCGCTGGAGCTTGCACACTTTGTTAGCTCCCTTTGGATCGACAAAACCTTCTGGTTGCATCATATACAACTCTTCTTCCAAAAATCCATTCAGGAATGCAGTTTTGACATCCATCTGCCAAATTTCATAATCATAAAATGCGGCAATTGCTAACACGATTCGGACAGACTTAAGCATCGCTACGGGTGAGAAGGTCTCATCGTAGTCAATCCCTTGAACTTGTCGAAAACCTTTTGCGACAAGTCGAGCTTTGTAGATAGTAACATTACCATCAGCGTCAGTCTTCTTCTTGAAGATCCATTTATTCTCAATTGCTTCCTGATCATCAGGCAAGTAAACCAAAGTCCATACTTTGTTCTCATACATGGATCCCATCTCAGATTTCATGGCTTTAAGCCACTTTGCGGAATCTGGGCTCACCATTGCTTCTTCGTAGTTCATAGGTTCATCATGATCTAGCATCATGACTTCCAGAACAGGATTACTGTACCACTCTGTTGCGGATCTTATTCTGGTTGATCTACGAGGTTCAGTAGTATCTTCTTCTGAAGTTTCATGATCATTATCATTATCTTCCTCACTAACTGGTGTAGGCGTTACAGAAACAGTTTTCTGTCATGTACTACTTTCCAATAAGGGAGCAGGTACAGTTACCTCGTCAAGTTCTACTTTCCTCCCACTCACTTCTTTCGAGAGAAACTCCTTCTCTAGAAAGTTTCCGAATTTAGCAACAAAAGTCTTTCCTTCGGATCTGTGATAGAAGGTGTATCCAATAGTTTCCTTTGGATATCCTATGAAGACACATTTCTCCGATTTGGGTTCGAGCTTATCAGGTTGAAGCTTTTTCACATAAGCATTGCAGCCCCAAACTTTTAGAAACGACAACTTTGGTTTCTTGCCAAACCACAGTTCATAAGGCGTCGTCTCAACGGATTTTGATGGTGCCCTATTTAATGTGAATGCGGTCGTCTCTAGAGCGTATCCCCAAAACGATAGCGGTAAATCAGTAAGAGACATCATAGATCGCACCATATCTAGTAAAGTACGATTACGACGTTCGGACACACCATTACGCTGAGGTGTTCCGGGTGGCGTGAGTTGCGAAACTATTCCACAATTTTTCAAATGTACACCAAACTCGTAACTCAAATATTCTCCTCCACGATCAGATCGTAGAAACTTTATTTTCTTGTTACGATGATTTTCAACTTCACTCTGAAATTCTTTGAACTTTTCAAATGTTTCAGACTTATGTTTCATTAAGTAGATATACCCATATCTGCTTAAATCATCTGTGAAGGTGAGAAAATAACGATATCCGCCACGAGCCTCAATATTCATCGGACCACATACATCTGTATGTATGATTTCCAACAAATCTGTTGCTCTCTCCATAGTACCGGAGAACGGTGTTTTGGTCATCTTGCCCATGAGGCACGGTTCGCAAGTACCAAGTGATTCATAATCAAGTGGTTCCAAAAGTCCATCAGTATGGAGTTTCTTCATGCGCTTTACACCGATATGACCTAAACGGCAGTGCCACAAATAAGTTGCACTCTCATTATCAACTCTGCATCTTTTGGTTTCAACATTATGAATATGTGTGTTACTACTATCGAGATTCAATAAGAATAGACCACTCTTCAAGGGTGCATGACCATAAAAGATATTACTCATATAAATAGAACAACCATTATTCTCTGATTTAAATGAATAACCGTCTCGCATTAAACAAGATCCAGATATAATGTTCATGCTCAACGCTGGCACCAAATAACAATTATTTAGGTCTAATATTAATCCCGAAGGTAGATGTAGAGGTAGCGTGCCGACCGCGATCACATCGACTTTGGAACCGTTTCCCACGCGCATCGTCACCTCGTCCTTAGCCAATCTTCGCTTAATCCGTAGCCCCTGTTTCGAGTTGCAAATATTAGCAACAGAACCAGTATCAAATACCCAGGTGCTACTGCGAGCATTAGTAAGGTACACATCAATAACATGTATATCACATATACCTTTGTTCACTTTGCCATCCTTCTTATCCGCCAAATACTTGGGGCAGTTCCGCTTCCAGTGACCAGTCTGCTTGCAGTAGAAGCACTCAGTTTCAGGCTTAGGTCCAGACTTGGGTTTCTTCTCTTGAGCAGCAACTGGCTTGCCGTTCTTCTTGAAGTTCCCCTTCTTCTTTCCTTTGCCCTTTTTCTTGAAACTAGTGGTCTTGTTGACCATCAACACTTGATGCTCCTTTTTGATTTCTACCTCCGCAGCTTTCAGCATCGCGAAGAGCTCGGG
Organism: Triticum aestivum; assembly: GCF_018294505.1. NCBI lineage: Eukaryota > Viridiplantae > Streptophyta > Magnoliopsida > Poales > Poaceae > Triticum > Triticum aestivum. The sequence continues at coordinate 49,621,082 of NC_057812.1, read as the reverse complement.
AATAGTCTTGTTCATCCCTTGCATATTATAGTTCATCACGAAGCTCTTGTAGCTTGGTGGCAGTGATTGAAGAATTCTGTCAATGACGCAATCATCTGGAAGATTAACTCCCAATTGAATCAAGTGATTATTATACCCAGACATTTTGAGTATATGCTCACTGACAGAACTGTTCTCCTCCATCTTGCAGCTATAGAACTTATTGGAGACTTCATATCTCTCAATCCGGGCATTTGCTTGAAATATTAACTTCAACTCCTGGAACATCTCATATGCTCCATGACGTTCAAAACGTCGTTGAAGTCCCGATTCTAAGCCGTAAAGCATGGCACACTGAACTATCGAGTAGTCATCAGCTTTGCTCTGCCAGACGTTCATAACATCCGGCGTTGCTCCTGCAGCAGGCCTGGCACCCAGCGGTGCTTCCAGGACGTAATTCTTCTGTGCAGCAATGAGGATAATCCTCAAGTTACGGACCCAGTCCGTGTAATTGCTACCATCATCTTTCAACTTTGCTTTCTCAAGGAACGCATTAAAATTCAACGGAACAACAGCACGAGCCATCTATCTACAATCAACATAAACAAGCAAGATACTATCAGGTACTAAGTTCATGATAAATTTAAGTTCAATTAATCATATTACTTAAGAACTCCCACTTAGATAGACATCCCTCTAATCCTCTAAGTGATCACGTGATCCAAATCAACTAAACCATGTCCGATCATCACGTGAGATGGAGTAGTTTCATCGGTGAACATCATTATGTTGATCATATCTACTATATGATTCACGCTCGACCTTTCGGTCTCCGTGTTCCGAGGCCATATCTGTATATGCTTGGCTCGTCAAGTATAACCTGAGTATTCCGCGTGTGCAACTGTTTTGCACCCGTTGTATTTGAACGTAGAACCTATCACACCCGATCATCACGTGGTGTCTCAGCACGAAGAACTTTCGCAACGGTGCATACTCAGGGAGAACACTTCTTGATAATTTAGTGAGAGATCATCTTATAATGCTACCGTCAATCAAAGCAAGATAAGATGCATAAAAGGATAAACATCACATGCAATCAATATAAGTGATATGATATGGCCATCATCATCTTGTGCTTGTGATCTCCATCTCCGAAGCACCGTTGTGATCACCATCGTCACCGGCGTGACACCTTGATCTCCATCGTAGCATCGTTGTCGTCTCGCCAAGTTTGTGCTTCCACGACTATCGCTACCGCTTAGTGATAAAGTAAAGCATTACATCGCGATTTCATTGCATACAATAAAGCGACAACCATAAGGCTCCTGCCAGTTGCCGATAACTCGGTTACAAAACATGATCATCTCATACAATAAAATTCAGCATCATGTCTTGACCATATCACATCACAACATGCCCTGCAAAAACAAGTTAGACGTCCTCTACTTTGTTGTTGCAAGTTTTACGTGGCTGCTACGGGCTTAAGCAAGAACCAATCACACCTACCCATCAAAACCACAACGATAGTTTGTCAAATAGACTCCATTTTAACCTTCGCAAGGACCGGGCGTAGCCATACTTGGTTCAACTAAAGTTGGAGAGACAGTCGCCCGCAAGCCACCTGTGTGCAAAGCACGTCGGGGGAACCGGTCTCGCGTAAGCGTACGCGTAATGTTGGTCTGGGTCGTCTCATCCAACAATGCCTCCGAACCAAAGTATAACATGCTGGTAGGAAGTATGACTTATATCGCCCACAACTCACTTGTGTTCTACTTGTGCATATAACATCAACATAAATAACCTAGGCTCTGATACCACTGTTGGGTTTCGTAGTAATTTCAAAAAATGTCCTACGCACACGCAAGATCATGTGATGCATAGCAACGAGAGGGGAGAGTGTTGTCTACGTACCCACGCAGACCGACTGCGGAAGCGTTGACACAACATAGAGGAAGTAGTCGTACGTCTTCACGATCCGACCGAACAAGCACCGAAATTACGGCACCTCCGAGTTCGAGCACACGTTCAGCTTGATGACGATCCCCGGACTCCGATCCAGCAAAGTGTCGGGGAAGAGTTTCGTCAGCACGACGGCGTGGTGACGATCTTGATGCACTACAGCAGCAGGGCTTCGCCTAAACTCCGCTACAGTATTATCGAGGAATATGGTGGCTGGGGGCACCGCACACGGCTAAGGAATAGATCACGTGGATCAACTTGTGTGTTCTAGGGTGCCTCTACCTCAGTATATAAAGGACCAAAGGGGGGAGGCTGGCCGGCCACAAGGGGCGCGCCAGGAGAGTCCTACTCCCTCCGGGAGTAGGATCCCCCCCCCCAATCCTAGTTGGAATAGGATTCCTTGGGGGGGGGAGAGAGAGGGGGCCGGCCACCTCTCCTAGTCCTAATAGGACTAGGAGAAGGGGGAGGCGCGCAGCCCACCTTGGGCTGCCCCTTTCTCCTTTCCACTAAAGCCCACTAAGGCCCATATGGTTCCCGGGGGTTCCGGTAACCTCCCGGTACTCCGGTAAAATCCCGATTTCACCCGGAACACTTCCGATATCCAAACATAGGCTTCCAATATGTCAATCTTTATGTCTCGACCATTTCGAGACTCCTCGTCATGTCCGTGATCATATCCGGGACTCCGAACAACCTTCCGTACATCAAAATGCATAAACTCATAATATAACTGTCATCGTAACCTTAAGCGTGCGGACCCTACGGGTTCGAGAACAATGTAGACATGACCGAGACACGTCTCCGGTCAATAACCAATAGCGGGACCTGGATGCCCATATTGGCTCCTACATATTCTACGAAGATCTTTATCGGTCAGACCGCATAACAACATACGTTGTTCCCTTTGTCATCGGTATGTTACTTGCCCGAGATTCGATCGTCGGTATTCCAATACCTAGTTCAATCTCGTTGCCGGCAAGTCTCTTTACTCTTTTCGTAATACATCATCTCACAACTAACTCATTAGTTGCAATGCTTGCAAGGCTTATGTGATGTGCATTACCGAGAGGGCCCAGAGATACCTCTCCGACAATCGGAGTGACAAATCCTAATCTCGAAATACGCCAACCCAACATCTACCTTTGGAGACACCTGTAATGCTCCTTTATAATCACCCAGTTACGTTGTGACGTTTGGTAGAACCCAAAGTGTTCCTCCGGCAAACGGGAGTTGCATAATCTCATAGTCATAGGAACATGTATAAGTCATGAAGAAAGCAATAGCAACATACTAAACGATCGGGTGCTAAGCTAATGGAATGAGTCATGTCAATCAGATCATTCAACTAATGATGTGACCTCGTTAATCAAATAACAACTCTTTGTTCATGGTTAGGAAACATAACCATCTTTGATTAACGAGCTAGTCAAGTAGAGGCATACTAGTGACACTCTGTTTGTCTATGTATTCACACATGTATTATGTTTCCGGTTAAGACAATTGCAGCATGAATAATAAACATTTATCATGATATAAGGAAATAAATAATAACTTTATTATTGCCTCTAGGGCATATTTCCTTCAAAATGGGCTCTGAGAAGTCCGAAAGATAACATGGGCTGGAAACGGCCGAACGGAATAACGGGCCGTTAATGGGTATAAAGTGATACACTGTTCATCACGGGCCAGTTTCACCATGGGCCGTTAATGGGTGTAAAGTGATACACTGTTCATTATGGTCCAGTTTCACCATGGGCCGTTAGTAGGCCAAGAGTTACATAAGGCCTCATATGGGCCGAAAGACATCATGGGCCATACATGGGCCAGAAGTAAAAACAGGCTGGAATCATATTGGATGGCCCAGATGACGCTACTGGGCCTAATTCAGATAGGGCATAACGGGCCTTGGGTTAGCGGGCTGTAAATGGGCTATATTCGAACAGGCCGTTAACAGCTTTCCATGGCCGGCCCGCCAGCTTTTGACCAAGTCAAACAGGCCGGCCTTTACATAGGAATGGGCCTCTGTTGGGCCGTGCCACGTGTTGACGTATCATAGGCGCCTATCTGACCCACTGACGAGCTGACACGTGTTTCATCCGGCCAATAAGAATTTTACACGTGGAAATTTCCCATTGGTCGGGGCTGTTAACGGGTTACCGGATCCAAAAACCGACCCGATAGCTTAACGGCGTTCCGTTACGGTGGATGCCGCGTGTCGGTCACCCTTGACGAAAGCACTTCTGTGACGCGCGATTTATCATCATGGAAGTGGACACTTCCGTGATGATAATTTTGGTAATGTCATGGAACACTTCTACGACAGCACAGGTATGACTATCTTGATTCTGTCATAAATTTGTCATGGATGTACATGCATGACAAAAAAAGGGACCTACTATGACAAACACGTATCATCACGGAAGTGTATTTTTTTGTAGTGATACTGCTTGTGCATCCAATCCCTTAAACCCCAAAGTTATTCCAGATGAGTCCACCATACCTTCCTATATGCGGTATCTACCTGCCGTTCCAAGTAAATTTGTATGTGCCAAACTCTAAACCTTCAAATAAATATTCTGTTTTGTATGCTCGAATAGCTCATGTATCAACCAAGGCTGCCCTTATCTTCCATGTTAGGCGGGTTATTCTCAAGAGGAGTGGACTCTGCTCCTCACTCACGCGAAAATGGCTGGTCACCGGGATGCCCAATCCCATGCTTTATGCAAACTAAATGAAAATTAATTGCAAACAAAACTCCCCCTGGGACCTGATGTATGTTGGAGGCACTCGTTGTTTCGAGCAAGCCATGGATTGATGCTTGTTGGTGGAGGGGAGTATAAACTTTACCATTCTGTTTGGGAACCGCCTATAATGTGTGTGACATGGACCATATCGCCATCTCTTAGTTGTTATGTTGACAATGAAAGTATACCGCTCAAAATATAATTTATCTCTATTTCAAAACCGAGCTCTGGCACCTCTACAAATCCCTGCTTCCCGCTGCGAAGGGCCTATCCATTTACTTTTATGTTGAGTCATCACCCTCTTATTAAAAAGCATTTGCTGGAGAGCACAGCTGTCATTTGCATTCATCATTGTTAATTTATATTGGGTATGACTATGATTGGATCTCTTTTACCATGAATTACAATGTCTAGTCAGTCCTTCATCTTTAAAGGTGCTCTGCATTTATGTTTTGCGGTCTCAGAAACGGGTAACGAGATACCATCTTGTTATATCATATTATGATTGTTTTGAGGAAGTGTTGTCAACCGAGATTTATTATTATGGCTCTCTAGTTGATTATTCTATTGATATGAGTAGTTGTGAGACCCAAGAATTATTGCAAATGTGGTTAGTTATAATCTTTGCTGAAAACCTGAATGTTGGCTTTACATATTTACATCAACAAGAGCAAATAGAGTTTGTAGAAGTTTTTCTTTCTTTCTTTCAGTTTGTCAACTGAATTGCTTGAGGACAAGCAAGGGTTTAAGCTTGGGGGAGTTGATACGTCTCCGTCGTATCTACTTTTCCAAACACTTTTTCCCTTGCTTTGGACTCTAACTTGTACGATTTGAATGGAACTAACCCGGACTGACGCTATTTTCAGCAGAATTGCCATGATGTTGTTTTATGTGCAGAAAACAAAAGTTCTCGGAATGACTTGAAACTCCACGGGATGTCTTATAAAAAATAATAAAAAATCCTCACCAAAGATGAAGTCCAGGGGGCCCACACCCTGTCCACGAGGGTGGGGGGCGCGCCCCCCTACCTCGTGGCCCCCCTGAGGCTCCTCCGACGCCAACTCCAACTCTATATATTGGCTTTCGGAGAGAAAAAATATGAGAGAAGAAATCATCACGTTTTACGATACGGAGCCGCCGCCAAGCCCTAAAACCTCTCGGGAGTGCTGATCTGGAGTCCGTTCGGGGCTCCGGAGAGAGGGATTCGTCGTTGTCGTCATCATCAACCATCCTCCATCACCAATTTCATGATGCTCACCGCCGTGCGCGAGTAATTCCATCATAGGCTTGCTGGACGGTGATGGGTTGGATGAGATTTATCATGTAATCGAGTTAGTTTTGTTAGGGTTTGATCCCTAGTATCCACTATGTTCTTAGATTGATGTTGCTATGACTTTGCTATGTTTAATGCTTGTCACTAGGGCCTGAGTGCCATGATTTCAGATCTGAACCTATTATGTTTTCATAAATATATGTGTGTTCTTGATCCTATCTTGCAAGTCTATAGTCACCTATTATGTGTTATGATCCGACAACCCCGAAGTGACAATAATCGGGATACTTATCGGTGATGACCATAGTTTGAGGAGTTCATGTATTCACTATGCGCTAATGCTTTGTTCCGGTTCTCTATTAAAAGGAGGCCTTAATATCCCTTAGTTTCCGATAGGACCCCGCTGCCACGGGAGGGTAGGACAAAAGATGTCATGCAAGTTCTTTTCCATAAGCACGTATGACTATATACGGAATACATGCCTACATTACATTGATTAATTGGAGCTAGTTCTGTGTCACCCTATGTTATGACTGTTACATGATGAACCGCATCCGGCATAATTATCCATCACTGATCCGGTGCCTACGAGTTTTCCATATACTGGTTTACACTTATTTAGTTTCCCTTTGCTACTATTACAATCACTACAAAATACCAAAAATATTTACTATTGCTTGCACTACTCTTTTTTTACCATTACCACCACTATCATATTACTGTGCTACTAAACACTTTGCTGCAGATACTAAGTTTCCAGGTGTGATTGAATTGACAACTCAGCTGCTAATACTTGAGAATATTCTTTGGCTCCCCTTGTGTCGAATCAATAAATTTGGGTTGAATACTCTACCCTCGAAAAATGTTGTGATCCCCTATACTTGTGGGTTATCACACCACCAATGACTGTGTCAATTTAGATGTTTGGGTGTTGCAGGACTATGATGCTGAGACGTGGGGCTTTCAGTACCGGATTAACTTGTCAGCAATGGAGGCATTGCCACCACTTGATATGAGCACTAAACATCCCCCTAGGATGGCCCTGATCAACGAGCGTGAACTGTTGATCGAGCAGTGTGTTAGCCGTCTGTTGCATTGTGACATTGCTGGTGCATTTTTAGGAAATGTGAGCAACGAAGATCCTTTGAGCCGCTTTATGTTAACTATGCATCGCCTCCAAGAGATCATAATTTCACTTCCATTGTTTGAGGGGTAGGAAGAAGATGCCATGAACAAGGAGCTTCCATTCGTCATAGTACTGTAAGATGCCAGGCTCCATCTTAATGATTTGGACTAGTTGTTTGCTGTGCTTATGGAGTATCTATGCTGTACGGACTTTTTACTAGTAGAACCGAACATTTTGTTGGGGAACGTAGTAATTTCAAAAAAATTCCTATGCGCACGCAAGATCATGGTGATGCATAGCAACGAGAGGGGAGATTGTTGTCCACGTACCCTCGTAGGCCGAAAGTGGAAGCTTTAGCACAACGCGGTTGCTGTAGTCGTACGTCTTCACGATCCGATGGATCAAGTACCGAATGCATGGCACCTCCGAGTTTTGCACATGTTCAGCCCGATGACGTCCCTCGAACTCCGATCCAGATGAGTGTTGAGGGAGAGTTTCGTCAGCACGGCGGTGTGGTGACGGTGATGATGTTCTACCGACACAGGGCTTCGCCTAAGCACCGCTACAGTATTATCGAGGTGGATTATGGTGGAGGGGGGCACCGCACACGGCTAAAAGATCAAACGATCAATTGTTGTGTCTCTAGGGTGCCCCCCTGGCCCCATATATAAAGGAGCAACGGGGGAGGTGTGGCCAGCCTAGAGGAGGCGCGCCAGGAGGAGTCCTACTCCTACCGGGAGTAGGACTCCCTCCCTTTTCCTTGTTGGACTAGGAGTGGAGGGGAAAAGAGGAGGGAGAGAGGAAGGAAAGGGGGGGCACCGCCCCCCTCTCCTTGTCCTATTCGGACTAGGGGGGAGGGGCATGCGGCCCTGCCCTGGCCGCCTCTCCTCTTCTCCACAACGCCCACTATGGCCCATTAAGCCCCCGGGGGGTTCCGGTAACCCCTCGGTACTCCGGTAAAATCCTGATTTCACCCGGAACACTTCCGATATCCAAACATAGGCTTCCAATATATAAATCTTCATGTCTCGGCCATTTTGAGACTCCTCGTCATGTCCGTGATCACATCCAGGACTCCAAACAACCTTCGGTACATCAAAACATATAAACTCATAATATAACTGTCATCGAAACGTTAAGCGTGCGGACCCTACGGGTTCGAGAACTATGTAGACATGACCGAGACATGTCTCGGGTCAATAACCAATAGCGGAACCTAGATGCTCATATTGGCTCCTACATATTCTACGAAGATCTTTATCGGTCAGACCGCATAACAACATACGTTGTTCCCTTTGTCATCGGTATGTTACTTGCCCGAGATTCGATCGTTGGTATCTCAATACCTAGTTCAATCTCGTTACCGGCAAGTCTCTTTACTTGTTCCGTAATACATCATCCCGCAACTAACTCATTAGTTGCAATACTCGCAAGGCTTAAGTGATGTGCATTACTGAGAGGGCCAGAGATACCTATCCGACAATCGGAGTGACAAATCCTAATCTCGAAATACGCCAACCCAACAAGTACCTTTGGAGACACCTGTAGAGCACCTTTATAATCACCCAGTTACGTTGTGACGTTTGGTAGCACACAAAGGGTTCCTCCGGTAAACGGGAGTTGCATAATCTCATAGTCATAGGAACATGTATAAGTCATGAAGAAAGCAATAGCAACATACTAAACGATCGGGTGCTAAGCTAACGGAATGGGTCAGGTCAATCACATCATTCTCCTAATGATGTGATCCCGTTAATCAAATGACAACCCACGTCAATGGCTAGGAAACTTAACCATCTTTGATCAACGAGCTAGTCAATTAGAGGCATACTAGTGACACTCTGTTTGTCTATGTATTCACACATGTATTATGTTTCCGGTTAATACAATTCTAGCATGAATAATAAACATTTATCATGATATAAGGAAATAAATAATAACTTTATTATTGCCTCTAGGGCATATTTCCTTCAGTCTCCCATTTGCACTAGAGTCAATAATCTAGATTACACAGTAATGATTCTAACACCCATGGAGCCTTGGTGCTGATCATGTTTTGCTCGTGGAAGAGGCTTAGTCAATGGGTATGCAACATTCAGATTCGTATGTATCTTGCAAATTTCTATGTCTCCCACCTGGACTAAATCTCGGATGGAATTGAAGCGTCTCTTGATGTGCTTGGTCCTCTTGTGAAATTTGGATTCCTTCGCCAAAGGTACTTGCACCAGTATTGTCACAAAAGATTTTCATTGGACCCGATGCACTAGGTATGACACCTAGATCGGATATGAACTCCTTCATCCAGACTCCTTCATTTGCTGCTTCCGAAGAAGTTATGTACTCCGCTTCACACGTAGATCCCGCCACGACGCTTTGTTTAGAACTGCACTAACTGACAGCTCCACCATTCAATGTAAACACATATCCGGTTTGCGATTTAGAATCGTCTGGATCAGTGTCAAAGCTTGCATCAACGTAACCATTTACGATGAGCTCTTTGTCACCTCCATAAACGAGAAACATATCCTTAGTCCTTTTCAGGTATTTTAGGATGTTCTTGACCACTGTCCAGTGATCCACTCCTGGATTACTTTGATACCTCCCTGCTAGACTTATAGCAAGGCACACATCAGGTCTGGTACACAGCATTGCATACATGATAGAGCCTATGGCTGAAGCATATGGAACATCTTCCATTTTCTCTCTATCTTTTGCAGTGGTCGGGCATTGAGTCTTACTCAACTTCACACCTTGTAACACAGGCAAGAACCCTTTCTTTGCTTGATCCATTTTGAACTTCTTCAAAACTTTGTCAAGGTATGTGCTTTGTGGAAGTCCAATTAAGCGTCTTGATCTATCTCTATAGATCTTGATGCCCAATATATAAGCAGCTTCACCGAGGTCTTTCATTGAAAAACTCTTATTCAAATATCCCTTTATGCTATCCAGAAATTCTATATCATTTCCAATCAGCAATATGTCATCCACATATAATATTAGAAATGCTACAGAGCTCCCACTCACTTTCTTGTAAATACAGGCTTCTCCAAAAGTCTGTACAAAACCAACTGCTTATCAAAGTGTTTATTCCAACTCCGAGAGGCTTGCACCAGTCCATAAATAGATCACTGGAGCTTGCACACTTTGTTAGCTCCCTTTGGATCGACAAAACCTTACGATTGCATCATATACAATTCTTCTTCCAGAAATCCATTCAGGAATGCAGTTTTGACATCCATTTGCCAAATTTCATAATCATAAAATGCGGCAATTGCTAACATGATTCAGACAGACTTAAGCATCACTACGGGTGAGAAGGTCTCATCGTAGTCAATCCCTTGAACATGTCGAAAACCTTTCGCAACAAGTTGAGCTTTATAGACAGTAACATTACCGCCAGTGTCAGTCTTCTTCTTGAAGATCCATTTATTCTCAATTGCTTGCCGATCATCGGGCAAGTCAACCAAAGTCCATATTTTGTTCTCATACATGGATCCCATCTCAGATTTCATGGCCTCAATCCATTTTGCGGAATCTGGGCTCACCATCGCTTCTTCATAGTTCGTAGGTTCGTCATGGTCTAGTAACATAACTTCCAGAATAGGATTACCGTACCACTCTGGTGCGGATCTGACTCTGGTTGACCTACGAGGTTCAGTAACAACTTGATCTGAAGTGTCATGATCATCATCATTAACTTTCTCACTAATTGGTGTAGGTGTTGCAGAAACCGGTTTCTGTGATGAACTACTTTCCAATAAGGGAGCAGGTACAGTTACCTCATCAAGTTCTACTTTCTCCCACTCACTTCTTTCGAGAGAAACTCCTTCTGTAGAAAAACTCTGAATTTAGCAACAAAAGTCTTGTCTTCGGATCTGCGATAGAAGGTGTACCCAACAGTCTCCTTTGGTATCCTATGAAGACACATTTCTCCGATTTGGGTTCGAGCTTATCAGGTTGAAGCCATAAGCATCGCAACCCCAAACTTTAAGAAACGACAACTTTGGTTTATTGCCAAACCATAGTTCATAAGGCGTCGTCTCAACGGATTTTGATGGTGTCCTATTTAACGTGAATGCAGCCATCTCTAAAGCATAACCCCAAAATGATAGCGGTAAATCAGTAAGAGACATCATAGATCGCACCATATCAAGTAAAGTACGATTACGACGTTCGGACACACCATTACGCTGTGGTGTTCCGGGTGGCGTGAGTTGCGAAACTATTCCGCATTGTTTCAAATGTAGACCAAACTCGTAACTCAAATATTCTCCTCCACGATCAGATCGTAGAAACTTTATTTTCTTATTACGATGATTTTCAACTTCACTCTGAAATTCTTTGAACTTTTCAAATGTTTTAGATTTATGTTTCATTAAGTAGATATACCCATATCTGCTTAAATTATCTGTGAAGGTGAGAAAATAACAATATCCGCCACGAGGCTCAACATTCATCGGACCACATACATCTGTATGTATGATTTCCAACAAATCTGTTGCTCTCTCCATAGTACTGGAGAACGGCATTTTAGTCATCTTGCCCATGAGGCACAGTTCGCAAGTATCAAGTGATTCATAATCAAGTGGTTCCAAAAGTCCATCAGTATGGAGTTTCTTCATGCACTTTACACCGATATGACCTAAACGCCAGTGCCACAAATAAGTTGCACTATCATTATCAACTCTGCATCTTTTGGCTTTAATATTCTGAATATGTGTATCACTACTATCGAGATTGAACAAAATTAGACCACTCTTCAAGGGTGCATGACCATAAAAGATACTACTCATATAAATAGAACAACCATTATTCTCTGATTTAAATGAATAACCGTCTCGCATCAAACAAGATCCAGATATAATGTTCATGCTCAACGCTGGCACCACATAACAATTATTTAGGTCTAAAACTAATCCCGAAGGTAGATGCAGAGGTAGCGTGCCGACCGCGATCACATCGACTTTGGAACCATTTCCCACGCGCATCGTCACCTCGTCCTTAGCCAATCTTCGCTTCATCCGTAGCCCCTGTTTCGAGTTGCAAATATTAGCAACAGAACCAATATTAAATACCCAGGTGCTACTGCGAGCATTAGTAAGGTACACATCAATAACATGTATATCACATATACCTTTGTTCACCTTTCCATCCTTCTTATCTGGCAAATACTTGGGGCAGTTCCGCTTTCAGTGACTAGTCTGCTTGTAGTAGAAGCACTCAGTCTCAGGCTTAGGTCCAGACTTGGGTTTCTTCTCCTGAGCAGCAACTTGCTTGTTGTTCTTCTTGAAGTTCCCCTTCTTCTTCCCTTTTCCTTTTTTCTTGAAACTGGTGGTCTTATTGACCATCAACAGTTGATGCTCCTTGATTTCTACCTCCGCGGCCTTTAGCATTGCGAAGAGCTCGGGAATCGTCTTATCCATCCCTTGCATGTTATAGTTCATCACGAAGCTCTTGTAGCTTGGTGGCAGTGATTGAAGAATTCTGTCAATGACGCTATCATCCGGAAGATTAACTCCCAGTTGAATCAAGTGATTGCAGTACCCAGACATGTTGAGTATATGCTCACTGACAGAACTATTCTCCTCCATCTTGCAGCTGTAGAATTTATTGGAGACTTCATATCTCTCAATCCGGGCATTCTTTTGAAATATTAACTTCAATTCCTGGAACATCTCATATGCTCCATGATGTTCAAAACGTCGTTGAAGTTCCGGTTCTAAGCCGTAAAGCATGGCACACTGAACTATCGAGTAGTCATCAACACGTGACTGCCAGGCATTCACAATGTCTGCAGTTGCTGGCGCAGGTGGTACACCTAGAGGTGCTTCCAGGACGTAACTCTTCTGTGTAGCAATGAGGATAATCCTCAAGTTACGGACCCAGTCCGTGTAATTGCTATCATCATCTTTCAACTTTGCTTCCTCAAGGAACGCATTAAAATTCAACGGAACAACAGCACGGGCCATCTATCTACAATCAACATAGACAAGCCAGATACTATCAGGTACTAAGTTCATGATAAATTTAAGTTCAATTAATCATATTACTTAAGAACTCCCACTTAGATAGACATCCCTCTAATCTTCTAAGTGATCACGTGATCCATATCAACTAAACCATGTCTAATCATCACGTGAGATGGAGTAGTTTCAATGGTGAACATCACTATGTTGATCATATCTACTGTATGATTCACGCTCGACCTTTCAGTCTTCGTGTTTCGAGGCCATATCTGCTATATGCTAGTCTTGTCAAGTTTAACCTGAGTATTCCGCGTGTGCAACTGTTTTGCACCCGTTGTATTTGAACGTAGAGCCTATCACACCCGATCATCACGTGGTGTCTCAGCATGAAGAACTTTTGCAACGGTGCATACTCAGGGAGAACACTTATACTTTGATAATTTAGTGAGGGATCATCTTATAATGCTACCGTCAATCAAAGCAAGATAAGATGCATAAAAGATAAACATCACATGCAATCAATATAAGTGATATGATATGGCCATCATCATCTTGTGCTTGTGATCTCCATCTCCGAAGCACCGTCATGATCACCATCGTCACCGGCGCGACACCTTTATCTCCATCGTAGCATCGTTGTCGTCTTGCAAATCTTATGCTTCTACGACTATCGCTACCGCTTAGTGATAAAGTAAAGCATTACAGGGCGATTGCATTGCATACAATAAAGCGACAACCATATGGCTCCTGCCAGTTGCCGATAACTCGGTTACAAAACATGATCATCTCATACAATAAAATTTAGCATCATGTCTTGACCATATCACATCACAACATGCCCTGCAAAAACAAGTTAGACATCCTCTACTTTGTTGTTGCAAATTTTACATGGCTGCTACGGGCTTAGCAAAAACTGTTCTTACCTATGCATCAAAACCACAACGATAGTTTGTCAAGTTGGTGTTGTTTTAACCTTCGCGGGGACCGGGCGTAGCCACACTCGGTTCAACTAAAGTTGGAGAAACTGACACCCGCCAGCCACCTGTGTGCAAAGCACGTCGGTAGAACCAGTCTCGCGTAAGCGTACACGTAATGTCGGTCCGGGCCGCTTCATCCAACAATACCGCCGAACCAAAGTATGACATGCTCGTAAGCAGTATGACTTATATCGCCCACAACTCACTTGTGTTCTACTCGTGCATATGACATCTACCATAAAACCTGGCTCTGATACCACTGTTGGGGAACATAGTAATTTCAAAAAAATTCCTATGCACACGCAAGATCATGGTGATGCATAGCAACGAGAGGGGAGAGTGTTGTCCACGTACCCTCGTAGACCGAAATCGGAAGCGTTAGCACAACGCGGTTGATGTAGTCGTACGTCTTCACGATCAGACGGATCAAGTACCCAATGCACGTCACCTCCGAGTTCAGCACACGTTCAGCCCGATGACGTACGTCTTCACGATCAGACGGATCAAGTACCGAACGCACGGCAACTCCGAGTTCAGCACACGTTCAGCCCGATGACGTCCCTCGAACTCCGATCCAGCCGAGTGTTGAGCGAGAGTTTCGTCAGCACGACGACGTGGTGACGATGATGATGTTCTACCGAGGTAGGGCTTCGCCTAAGCACCGCTACAGTATTATCGAGGTGGACTATGGTGGAGGGGGGCACCGCACACGGCTAAAAGATCAAACGATCAATTGTTGTGTCTCTAGGGTGCCCCCTGCCACCGTATATAAAGGAGCAAGGGGGGAGGTGCGGCCGGCCTAGAGAAGGCGCGCCAGGAAGATTCCTACTCCTACCGGGAGTAGGACTCCCTCCCTTTTCCTTGTTGGACTAGGAGTGGAGGGGAAAAGAGGAGGGAGAGAGGAAGGAAAGGGGGGGGGCGCCGCCCCCTCTCCTTGTCCTATTCGGACTAGTGGGGAGGGGCACGCGGCCCTGCCCTGGACGCCTCTCCTCTTCTCCACAAGGCCCACTATGGCCCATTAAGCCCCCGGGGGGTTCCGGTAACCCCTCGGTACTCCGGTAAAATCCCGATTTCACCCGGAACACTTCCGATATCCAAACATAGGCTTCCAATATATCAATCTTCATGTCTCGACCATTTCGAGACTCCTCTTCATGTCTGTGATCACATCCGGGACTTCGAACAACCTTCGGTACATCAAAACATATAAACTCATAATATAACTGTCATCGAAACGTTAAGCGTGCGGACCCTACGGGTTCGAGAACTATGTAGACATGACCGAGATATGTCTCGGGTCAATAACCAATAGCGGAACCTGGATGCTCATATTGGCTCCTACATATTCTACGAAGATCTTTATCGGTCAGACCGCATAACAACATACATTGTTCCCTTTGTCATCGGTATGTTACTTGCCCGAGATTCGATCATTGATATCTCAATACCTAGTTCAATCTCGTTACCGGCAAGTCTTTTTACTCGTTCCGTAATACATCATCACACAACTAACTCATTAGTTGCAATGCTTGCAAGGCTTAAGTGATGTGCATTACCGAGAGGGCCCAGAGATACCTCTCTGAATCAGAGTGACAAATCCTAATCTCGAAATACGCCAAACCAACAAGTACCTTTGGAGACACCTGTAGAGCACCTTTATAATCACCCAGTTACGTTGTGACGTTTGGTAGCACACAAAGGGTTCCTCCGGTAAACGGGAGTTGCATAATCTCATAGTCATAGGAACATGTATAAGTCATGAAGAAAGCAATAGCAACATACTAAACGATCGGGTGCTAAGCTAACGGAATGGGTCAGGTCAATCACATCATTCTCCTAATGATGTGATCCCGTTAATCAAATGACAACCCACGTCAATGGCTAGGAAACTTAACCATCTTTGATCAACGAGCTAGTCAAGTAGAGGCATACTAGTGACACTCTGTTTGTCTATGTATTCACACATGTATTATGTTTCCAGTTAATACAATTCTAGCATGAATAATAAACATTTACCATGATATAAGGAAATAAATAATAACTTTATTATTGCCTCTGGGGCATATTTCTTCACATTTTGTATGTCTGAAGTAGCGCCTGTCACTTGGTGCTTGTTATGCTATCTTGAGCATCATGTTGATGTTGTAAACAATGGTGTGTCTATGCTGTTGCTATGTAGTACTGTTATAGTGTTCATGTTCACCCCTGTTGACTTTCAGTTTGCGTTGTTATTAAGGCATGGTTGCGGTTTGAAATGTTGATTCCTTCGTGAGAATTTGTGCCATTTTAGTTGTTGAAATGGTTAGTATTTCAGTTACTCCCTTCTGTGGCTTTTATTTGGATCTTTCATGTTCAGTGCATGCTTTGGTCCTGCTGATTTCGGCAACTGGCCGCTCCTGTTCTTTGTGTGGAGTTACATTAGCCATTTTTCGGAAGCTGCATGCCATTTTGGTGCTCAGTAGCATGGTTTTGTGTCTGATCGTCACTACAGTGGCAAGTTTTTTTATCACTACTAACACTGTTATGTGTCTGATCCCTACTTCAACACGACTACTGTTTGTGTTTTCTGGCAAGTACAGACTTTGTTCCAACCATTTAGGAGAAAAGAGCTCGGCTTTTGGTTTTGTTTGCAGGTTCTTTTTGGGGGGTAGTATGAATGAATTAGTTATGATCTTGATTGATTGACTTTCACCAGTTGGGAGAAGAAAGGTTGGTGATATAAATCTTGTAGGTGTTGATAGCTGGGGTCTTTCTTGAGTATTTAACAGAAAATTACTACAATTCGTGAAACCGTGCCTACAAACTACCATTTTACAAATTTGTGCGGAAAACTACCACTTTTGTTCTAATCTTTGCCTAAAAACTACCAAGTCAGAAAAGTGGCCGATTCGACTCGTCTAAGCGTGATTATGACAGGGCTAGCCCACACGTAAGCATTGACATGATAATAATAGTCAACCCCACTAGATTGACCGCTATGTTGACTGTTATGACAGATGGGACCCACGTGTTCACTCGGACATTTCTACAAACACCTTGTATGCATAGTGTCGCCGGGCCGGCTGTGGGCGAGCTGCCCGAGCAAGCGAGCCGCCGCGCTGGCTGGACTCCGCGTCGCCGGGCGAGCTCGTCGGCGACCGCCGCGCTCGAAGCTGGCCTCCGCGCGAGCTTCCATTCCGGGCGAGCTGGCCATGGCTGCGCGCTGGCCTCCGCGACCTGGCCATGGCTGCCGCCGTGCTCGAAGCTGGCATTCGCGCCTCCGGCCAAGCTGTCCTGGGTTGTGGCGGCGGACGGGTCCGTGGTCATCTGCGACGACCGCGCCATGGCCAAGGCCGGGAGTTCTGCGGCTGGTCCTTCCGCCCTTCCCGCCCGGCTGCATGTTCGGCCGCGATTTTACATCGAGGAAATTGGAGCTAGCTAGCTCTATTCGTCCGAAGCAAAAGTCGATTGGAGCCAGGCTATTAGAGCTAGCTAGCTCAATTCGTCTGCCATTGAAAGCCATCGGAGATCTCCATGGGGAATTTTAGAGGAAGATAGGGAATTTTAGAGGAAGAAAAAAGAACTGATGTGTGGGCCCCACATGCTAACGGTCAAAGTAACGGGGTTGACTTTTTCAGCCCCGACGGGTGGGGCCCAGCATGTTATAATCACACTTAAACAATCTGAATCGGCCACTTTTAGTTTTTAGGCAAAGATTAGAACAAAAGTGGTAGTTTTCCGCATAAATTTGTAAAGTGGTAGTTTTTAGGCATGGTTCCACGAATTGTGGTAGTTTTTTGTTAAATACTCGTCTTTCTTCGCTGCTGCTTCTGTGACCGGAGTTGTGTTGGCTGGCATTATTTTGATGTTTTTGTTCATCATAGTCTTGTTCCTTATACCCCCAAAAAGGACCTGGTAGTTGAACCGGGTCTATTTTTGGTTCAACAATGTGCTAATTCCCAGTTCATCCTTGTTTAGATGAAGATCTGTAGCTTGCATGGTCACAGTTTCACCATGATGTTTCCATTATTTTTCTAAAAAAAATGGTGATGATTTGGCCGATTCAGACAGACTGTTTCCAGGGCAACACATATATGTATAAAAGAACTTAAACGTACAAAAACATGTAACCAATTAAGAAATGCGCATCCAGGGAATCGAATCCTGGTCAGTACCGTGGGAGGGTACTATGATACCACTACACCAGATGCGCTGACATGCTTTCACAGTTTTGGTACTGGTTAATTAGGATTCTAGACCTGCAAAGAAAAAAAAATAGCAGAATGGAGAAGTGGGGTATCAATCCCCATACCTCTCGCATGCTAAGCGAGCGCTCTACCATCTGAGCTACATCCCCATTGCGTGGTAAGCTGTACTTAGCAGCTTTGATGGCATCAACGCCACTTGATATTCGGGAATCTGCAACTGAGATGGCTCTGATCAACGAGCCTTGGCCGAGTCTTGGCCGTCTGTTGCATTGCGACCCTGATGATGCGTTTTTAAGAAATGTGGAAATCGAAGAGCATGATAACCGCTTGATAGTTACCGGGCATCGCCTCCAAGAGAGCATGATTTCACTTTCATTGTTTTGAGGCGCAAGAAGAAGATGCTGTGAACCAGGAGCCTCCATTCAACATAGTGCTACAAGATGCCATGCTCCATCTTTTTTTTTGGAACTTAGATGCCATGCTCCATCTTAATGATGCGGACATCCCATATGAGCCATGTCTTTTGTACTCTGTTCTTACTTCTAGTTAGTACTAGTAGTAGAGCCGAACACTTTGTACGGCTCAATGGCTGAAGTAGTACTTCTACTATCATCATTTCGTGCCTGTCATGCTGCCTTGAACATCATGTTAATGTATGTTCTGAACAATGGATTATCTATGCTATACTGTTCTACCCTGTTTACTTTCGGTTTGCACCGTTAAAAGCATGAAAGGCAGGGTGGTTGCAGTTTGAAAATGCTAATTCCTTCACGAGAAGTTATTGCATTTCTGTTGCTGAAATGGCTGGTTTACATGCTACCCTCTTTAATATTTTGACCTTTTATGTTGAGTGCACGCTTTGGTCCTATTGCTTTTAGCATGTACAGGGAGAGGATGGTGGGCAGGAATATACAAAGCTAGGAGAGACGAGGGGGAGGTTGAGTGGAGCCTAAGAGGATAGCAAAGAGTATTAGAACCAGCTACCACTCAAGACTAGATTTTCTATAGACTAGAGCCTTCAGGTATTCCTCAAATCCGGCCTTCCAACCACTCAGGGTGGGATGGATGCCTCTGAAATTTTTGTTGTTCTTCTCTTTCCAGATATTCCAAGCAGTAGTGGCGAAGCATTCAGTGAAAAGAGTCCCTGACCAAGCAACTCGTCCAGCATACAACTTAGCCTGTCTCCCCCACTAGGCCAGCTAACTTGGAGTTTGTCCCAACAGTAGGCACTGAACTGGCAGTCAAAGAAAAGACGCTCTGCTATTTCTCTGGCAGCTCCACACAGCAGACAGTTAAGATCAGTGCCTATGTTGTAGTGTCTCCTACGAAGCATGTCTCTGGGGTTCAATCTATCAGCCATTAGGAGCCAGGGGAAGACTTTAATTTTCATGGCGCACTTGGATTTCCAAATCAGTTTAAACTCTGGGTCAACCTGAACATCTCAGAAGCAGAAGTTGTAATATTTCTTGGCAGAGAAATCTCCCCAGACACAGGACCAGGCATCCATCTGATGGGGGTTCAGACCAACCGAACTGGTTAGCATCTGTAACTGTTTCTCTGGCCTGGATCGACAGTGGCAAGTGGAACAGGTGTTTGAGCGATGCGGAAGTGAGCATAGCTTGAACAGAAATGTCAGGCGAGATGGCAAAAGAAGCACACGAACATTTTCTGAACTCGTGGACATTTGAAATCATGAACATTTAATTAATTTGCGAACTTTTTTTTAAATTAGGAACATTTTTTTTAAATTTGCAAGCATTCTTTGAAATTTTGAACACTTTTTTGGAACCCGTAAACATTTTTTGAATCAAAAACCATCTTTATGAACATTTTTTGAATACATGAACATTTTTTTAATTAGCAAACATCTGTTTTGAATTGGTGAACTTTTTTGCAATTCACGGATTTTTCTTAAAAATCCATGAACATTTTTTGAGTTTGTGAACATGTTCAATTATACTAACTTTTATGAATACATGAACATTTTTTCAAAATCATGAACATGGGCCGGCCCAAAATGCCGCGCTGGGGTAGCGAGGGGTGCACGCTACGTCTCGTCCCATCGCGCAACACACGGTATATGTTAAAACTTCACGCTGATAAACATAACATGCGGGTAAAAATAGACCAAGGAAGCCTAGGTTTGAGCACCAAAACAAGTACCAGGCATTCATAAAATTGCCACGATGTACAATACTCTAAAAAACAGCATGCAATTATTTTTAATTTTCCATGAATGTTGAGAATTTTTTTCAAAAAAAAAATGCCTTGTGAAGTAGGTCGCACAATTTCTATGTAATTTTCCAAAAAGTTGGTTACAACTAAAAGTGTTGTCATGCAAAAGGAAAAATTGCCATCCTACATGATCGAGAAAAGAATCATGCTTTACTCCCCCCCCCCCCCCTCCCCATGCCACATCAAAGGTGTGTGGACAATTGCCATGGGGATAAACCTAAAATTGTCGCCACAGATAAAAGTAGACACGATTTTGTAGCAAAAAATGCCACACATTTTTTTATAAATTGACATGCGTTAGAAACTAATTTTTCCATAACTTAAAAACATACAAGAAAACTGAAAGATATACGTTTGAACCAAAGTTTTTTAAAATTTGCCATGCGAATATTTACAAACTCTCCCAAAAACCATTTATGGAAATATTTGTGACTATTTGCCATGCAAATATTTACAAAACTCCCCAATAATTCCATCATGGCAAAATATAATTTGTAGCACAGAAATTTTCCTTTTATGTACCATGGGAAATATCTTTCTTTTGGAAAGTGGCAAATTTCCTTCGTTTGTACCATGGCAAATTTACCTAGTGGGACATTGATTTTTTTAGACCATGGAAAATTTACTTCATGAAACACGGTAATTATTATTTTTTGACCATGGCAAATTTACTTCCTGGACCGTGGTATTTTCTTTTTGTGTGTGATGGCAAATTTTATGCATAGAGCAAGGATTTTTTTTTGTATCATGGAAAATTTAGTTCATGGGCCATGGCAAAATTATTGAAGAATCCTTTTTATATTTTTGATTTTGTTCTCTAACACGGCAAACTTATTTTTGGCACCATTGCAATTTTATTTTGTACCATGGAAAAAAATCAATTTCGAAACCTATGCACCATAACGAAAAATTACCATCAATTTTATACGGTAAAAAATGATGGACATATAATTACACGTTAATTTGTAAGAAAGTTTTTGTAGGAAGGTGGATTTATGCTTTAAAAGGATGGCAAATTTTAGGAATTTGCCATTGGACAATGAGACAAGTGTAAAATGTGCTGGGACACATGAAAATAATAAAATTGCCATAATCTAATTAATAAATTTTAATTGGTCTAATTATATTTGTTTTTCCATAGTCTAAAGAATAAAATTGCCGTACTACATAAATTGAAAATGCCATGGTATAAATATACTACAATGGGAAGTTTTTGCAGGAATATGGATTTATTCTTTGAAAGGATGGCCAATTTTAGGAATTTTCCATTGGACACATGAGACAAGTGCAATATGTGTTAGGACACATACAAATAATAAAATTGCCATAGTTTAATTAAATTTTTTGCCATGGACTAATGAAAAAATTTGCCATGGTCTAAAGAATATATTTTATGTACTACATAAATAGAAAATGCCATTGTATAAAATAATAAAAATTGCAATGGAAAGTTCGTCATGCAAAATTAAGTTGTGGCACACGATTGCATCATTAAATACGATGTTAGATGCATATAAGAAGAATAAAAATCGACTAAGCATGAATAACAAAGACATACTAATTTTTAAAAAACAAAATAAGTATTATCTAGAGGTAGAATGAATTAAGAGAATGGTTTTACTATAAAAGAAGAAATAAAATGAAGAAAAATGCAAAGCAAATGATGACCAAAATTTGCAACATATTTCGTAGAACTTGCATTATTCCACAATATGCAATAATAAGCATATAGTAGTACAACTTTAATAATTATTATGATTCAAGTAGGTCACTTACAAAATGAATTTCATAAGTTCCTAACAGAAAACTAAGTAGTGGCAGACGATTGCAACACCAAATACATGGTCCCATGGACAGAAATTGGGATAATCCGATGGCCAAAAAGCGGACTGAGCCATAATAGCAAAGACATTATAAAAAATTGAAGGCTGAATGAATTAAGGCATTGGTATTACATTAAAAGAAGAAATAAAATGACAAAAAAACTCAAGGAATTGATGACATATTTTACAGCGGACTTAGTAGGACTTGCACTATTTGGCAATATGCAATAACAAACATACATTGTAACTTCAATAATTATTATGACTAAAGTAGATCACTTACAAAATAAATTATATTTTAAGTTCTAACACAACTAAGTTCTAGCACGATTGCAACATCAAATACAATGTCATATGCGCAAATATTAGAGAAAAACCAATAGTCAAATAATCAATTTAGCATGAAGAAACAAACACATCAAAACATCAGCGTTGGAAATTAATCGATTAATAAGCATAGTTAACCAAACGATAATTTACGTGTCTTGTTGGTGTAATCGCTGTACGCAACCACTTTGCTCGTTGACTCGTGC
Organism: Triticum aestivum; assembly: GCF_018294505.1. NCBI lineage: Eukaryota > Viridiplantae > Streptophyta > Magnoliopsida > Poales > Poaceae > Triticum > Triticum aestivum. The sequence continues at coordinate 49,598,280 of NC_057812.1, read as the reverse complement.
GTGCTTCTCCTGTTTTACAGCACCTTTGCAGGCTCAACCTAAAGTTTGTTTTCATGCTCGAGTACCGACTTAATGCTATAAAGAAATGAAAACATTACTTAACGGTAAACCTCCTGGTCATTAAATAGATCAAAAAAGTCAAAAAACATGATCAGTCAAGGCCTTACAGAAAGCATACAACACAAGCATCTATTAGAACTACTGCCAGTTTGACTATGCTATATGTTGAATTAAAAAAAGGAAAGAAGAATATATTGAATACAAAAGGAAAGCAAAATTTAGTGGCAGATGCTCTTTGATGAGGGAATGGTTTTGTGCCCCCGAGATCCATAGGAGCCATCACTATCAGGCTAGACCCAAGAGTTGGAGAACCTCAATGGTGCGATATGGTGATTGGAGAGAAGAGCTAGCTGGCAAGGAACCAGTACCGAGATGGACCAGTGGAACAAGCCCATCGCAGTTTGCACCCGAGTTATATAACCCTAGCCGTGTCGAGTATATAAGGCAGGCAAGGGAGCATACAACGATAATAAGACATTCTCGATCATCCTAGAGATAGGGTTTCACCTACCACCATCTTCCTCCTATCTACCGCCAGGCCGAGAGCTTGTAACCCAAGAAATAAATCTCTCTAGTGATCCACCCGGCCGTTGGCGAGCACTCGAGTAATACAACCACCAAAGGTAGGAGCAGGTACTGACCTTCTCTCGGAGGGCCCAAACCTAGGTAAAATCCATGTCTCGTTCCTTGCCATCTTGATCTTCCACTCACACGCCCCTCTGAATAAATACGTCGGCGATAGACGAGACTACATGTTATGAAACACCAACAATTGGTGCACCAGGTAGGGGTGGCACTCACGGAACTGTTGAATGAGTCAAGATGGTCCCTTTAACCCGCCCTCGAACGGTGGCTTCTCGTCGTGTCGAGCCCCCTCCCTCGGTCCCCGCCACTTTGTCTCCTCTAAAGTGGTGAGCCGAATCCTCGTTGTCGCCATCGGCCAGCCCTTCTAGTTTGGGTGCCTCAGCTTTAGAGTCGACAGTCATGGCGAGCTACGTGCCTGCAACGCTAAACCCCGCCACGCGGAGGCCCGAATGCTTGCCCAACAACCAACGATGAGTCCACAGAAGCTTCCAGGCGGCGGAGGCCCCGTAACCAGAAGGCGTCTGACAACTGAGGCGGGGCACACCCCTAAAAAACTAAGGAGGAGCACATGACAACATAACTGGACCATCCCAAGTGGAGGATGCTCCCTTCACGACCAGAGGTCTCGACACCGCACCAACAAGTGTCGCTTCCTTCTCAAGTACCATGTCGAAGGCTTCCCCTCTACGTCTCTCAGTCCACAAGCTTGGCTCGCATGTGCACTATACATCCACAAACTTCCAAAGTGTGGCAGTCGGGTATACAAACTTGGCACGTCCGCACATGGTGGCAAAAAAGTCCCTAACCAATCAGATCACGCCATCTGCCAGCCACGTCCGACCTGTTGGATGTGCGTGACATCGTTGTTTGTGAATACCCCATTCCTATTTCCTAAAGTAACTCGCAACACCCTCGTGTAATTTTGTTAATAAAACTCGTCAAGTCATGGATAATTAAGTTGCAGTCCCTAATGGTTGTTTGGAGAGCTCACACATTGCAAAGCAGGCCGTGTAAAGATTTGGGTGCTGCAACTCGCACTTTTTTTGAAAGATCCAGTGTTCACTGGCTTTTCATTGATTTAGCAGAAGGAGATTACAAAGTTTTGGTAAGGGCGTGTTTGGTTGCCCGCATTAGGCCCAGCCTGGCCCGCGCGAGAAGAAAGTGGCCCGTTTGGTTGCCTGCTTTCACTATGCGGCCCGCATTGCACGGAACTTAAAGCACGTCCAAGCCAGGCCCAGGGGAAATGCCTGAATCAGCAGTAGCTCGCGAGCCTGACTCGTGCGAGGCAGGGGAGGGCGACGCGCTTCTCCCCTCGTGCGAGCAGGGGAGATGGCGCGAGCTCGCCCGCGTCGCCGAAAAATCGGCGGGAGGATTTCGGCTCACCTCCCGCCGAGTCCATCCCTATTTAGCCCCTCCCTCATTGCCCCAACTCCCGCCACCATTCTCCCTCCGTTCGAGCTTTCCCGCTGACGCGCATCGGCACCGACGAGCAGGTAAGCGGTGCATCTTCATCGGCCGGCGGTCCACGGCGTCGCCGCTCCTTCACCGGCCGACGTTGATCTTCCACGACCGTCCCCCCTCGTTCTCAAGCTGCAGCCGTGGCCTCTATGAGTTCAATCCCCTTTCTCTCTGTTCCTTCTAGCTAGATCTGAGTTGCAGCTAGGGTTTGATCTAGATGCATGGTTGATGAGTGGTCTGATCTGTGAGCTGCTATGGTTGATTGCTATGCTGCGGTTGCAATTTGTGGTAGGGCTAGATGTTGAAGCATGTGGTAGGCTAGATTAGTAGTAGAGTTTGAAGTTGAACCTTGTGCTTGTGTTGAATCATGCTTAGATCTGTGATTTGTAGCTATTGTTTGTCCATATGTAGCATGTTGTTTGTTGTAGTTTTATGTTCCTGCTCATAGATTTTCCGGTCTGCTTGGTATGATAGCGATGAATGATGTGCTTACTATGATAGTGATGAACCATGTACTTGTATGCTTCTGCTTTCATGGATTGTCCGATATAACTACAAAAAAAGACACATCCGTAACATTTTGGGCCGAACGAATTTTTTTCTGTCATACATATGACACTTCTATGACGATAATTGTGACAAAACCCGGTATCATCATAGATGTGGTCGGCTCCTACTTCTATGACAAAAAATCATGACAGAAAATGGGCTTTTCGTCCTGGGCGGGCCGAGACGCAGTTGCATGACATTCTTTGGGCCATCCATGACGGAAAAAACCATGGTAGAAGCGAGGGCGAGGAAAATTTCCGGGAGTTCCCGGTTACGGTGGGAGGTCGGGGGCCGAGCGATGCGCGTTTCTCTCATACACGTACGCGCGTGTGTGCGAGGCGTTGTCTCTAACTGAACCCGAGCGAGGCGTTGGGCTCTAACTGAACCCGAGCGATTGCACTGCAGGCTACGCGTTACTGAACCCGAGCGATCGATCGATGGCTGTTAACTGAACCCGATCGAGCGATTCCTTCGCTACTGCTGCTAACTGAAGCCGATCGATGCTGCCTCTGGGATGAACAGTGAGCGATGTGGCGGCGGGGGGGGGGGGGGGTTGGATAAACAGTGAGCGGTGGCATTGCCTCTGGATGAACAGGACCCCGTGGTGTGGTGGAGGGCTGGATGAACAGTAGACGGTGGAGGGTGCCCGTGGAGGGGTGGATGAATAGGACCCCGTGGTGTGGAAGGCTGGATGAACAGTAGACAATGGAGGGGTGCCCGTGGAGGGGTGGTTGAACAGGACCCCGTGGTGTGGAGGGCTGGATGAACAGTAGACGGTGGAGGGGTGGTTGAACAGTAGCCGGTGGAGTAGCGCGCGATGGAGGCTGGATGAACAGGAGCCCGTGGAGGCTGGAGGAGGTCGACGGTAGCCCGTGGAGGCTAGAGGAGGTCGACGGTGGAGATGAACAGTATCCCGTGGAGTCCCGTTTTACGGTACGCCACACCCCTCCCGATGAACAGGACCTCCGTTTCGACCGTAGCGCTCCAACACAAGTCCGTTTCGTCCGTTTTGCAGTACGCCACACCCCTCCCGATCAACAGGACCCCCGTTTCGACCGTAGGAGGTTCGTTTCCTCCGTTTTGCGGTACGCGACACCCCTCCCGATGAGCAGGATCCCGTTTCGAACGTGGCCGGTCGAACACAAGGCCGTTTCCTCCGTTGTGCGGTACGCCAGGCCTCGTTTCCATCACCTGTTCCATCCAAGCCCTCCCGATAAACACGACCACGCATTCCGTTGCGACCCAGCCGGTTGGCTCCCATGCGTTCCGTTGCCTTTTCGATGAACACGACGCATTCCGTTGCCTCCCCATGAACACGACGCGTTCTGTTGCCTCCCCATGAACACGACGATGACGTTGTTTCTCCGTTCCGACCCAGCCATGTACACGAGCCCTGGCCGTAAGTATGCGCGAGTAGGCGTTCGAGACCCCGCCCGTATGTACACATACGTGGCCGTATTTTCTTTCTTGCACACTGGCCGATGTACGTACGTGTACATGCTACGTGCGCGCCTCTACTACGACACGTGCACGCCTCTACTACGACACGTGCGCGCCTCTACATCGACCAGTACGTATGCACACGTTCGCGACCAGAATGACAACGCTACGTACGCTTCGACCAGGTGGGTCCCGACTGTCAGGCACTTCCTTGCCTGCGAAAATGTAGCTGGTGGGTCCCAGCAGTCAGGGGGCGAATCATTTTGTTTTTTTGCCCGGAAGCACTTCCTTACGTGCGAAGGTGTAGTTGCTGGGTCCCAGCAGTCAGGGGGGCGAATCGTTTTCTTTTTGCCCGGACGCACTTTCTTGCGTGCGAAGGTGTAGCTGGTGGGTCCCAGCAGTTAGGGGGGGCGAATCATTTTTTGCCCGGACGCACTTCCTTGCGTGCGAAGATGTAGCTGGTGGGTCCTAGCAGTTAGGGGAAAATGTTTTTTCACAAAATACGGTGGCCCGTCCGGTGGGTCCCTGCTGTCAGGTGGAGGAATAATTATTTTGCACGTAATAAGGAGGCACTTCCTTGCTCCGGCCGTGGACCCAGCTGTCAGCCTCTCCACGTACAGTCCATGTCCGATGGAAGCCGTTCCTTGACCACGTTGACCACGCCGCGCCGAGAGCACCAGGGCGGTGGACGACGACGAGGCCTAGGAAGGGGACGACGCGGAGCCGGGGAAGACGCATCAGTGGATGCCCACGCGTAGAGGAGTACGAGGGTTCACTGGTTCGCTGCGGTGTGAGGCTCCCGTCGCCGCAGAATAACAGGGGGTGTGGGTGAGTAGAGGGATGGCATGGCCAGCGGTGGGAGTAGTAGGGGGTGGTGAGGCTTCCATCGCATCGCAGCCGACCACGGGAGGCAGGAGCACGAGGCACGACCGGCGCTGGTTTGGGCGGTTGGAGCAAGAAGACCAGAGGTTGAAGAAGCACTACGGCCGTTGGATGGACATCGTACGGTCATTGGAGCTAGAATCGTGCATATTGACTAAGTTGACAAAGCCCTACGTCCCCATCAACTTAGTAGGCCCACAAGTCAGCCTGCCACTATACTGGGTCCCAGCTAACAGGGGTAGTATCATTTTTTTGTGCGTAATAAGGAGGCACTTCCTTGCGTGCGAAGATATAGCTGGTTTGTCCGAGCTGTCAGCGGCGGTAACGTTTTTTTTTGCGAAATACAGAGGCCCTTTCGGTGGGTCCATGATGTCAGGTGGAGGAATCATTATTTTGCGCGTAATAACGAGGCATTTCCTTGCGTGCGGCCATGGACCCAGGTGTCGGCCTCTCCACGTACAGTCCACTTCAGATGCATGTCGGTCGTTGACCACGTTGACCAGGCCGTGCTGAGAGCAGCAGGGCGGTGGACGACAACGAGGCCTAGGAAGGGAACAACACGGAGGCAGGGAAGACTCGGCAGTTGTTTCCCACGCGGAGAGGAGTACGACTGTACGGGGGTTTACACGTTCGTCTGCCGTCGCCGGAGAATAACAGCATGTGTGGGTCAGTAGAGGGATGGCTAGGCCAGCGATGGGAGTACGGTGGGGCGGTGAGGCCTGCGCGGCAACAGAGCCGGCCGCGGGAAGGAGGGAGCAGGCAGTCCCGCCGGCGCTTGTTTGAGCGGCTAGAGCAGGAAGAGCAGAGATTGAAGAAGCACGATGACCGTTGGATGGCCATCCAACAGTCACTGCTTGTGCTCCAACCTTTTATTAGGAAAGCCTCAAATCTGTGGAAAATAGCATACAACCCATCTGCCATTATTTCTAATAATTTACAGCCCATTTTCTAATTATTAATGTTTCTTTGGAGCCCATATTTTTTGTTAGCATTACAGCCCATATTGTGGCCACGGTTAAAAACTTATACGAAATTTTGCATATTTCGGTGCGGTCCGAACTGTTTTTAATCCTGAAATTTCGACTCACATTCAAACTGATTTTAAAAATGAATGTATATCAATATAAAATCCAACAAATTCTCCATGCATAAAAATTATTGTAATTTAAAACCTCGAAATGAAAAAAAAGATATTTGAAACTAATTGCCGGTTTGATGTGTTTTAAAAATGCACAACCCATTTCTCATTACTGATGGGCCATTTTCTCGGCCAGCCGAATGAAAGCTCTCCTCGTCTTGAAAGATTTGCAGCCCAACAGGCCTGACAAAGCGACTTTCTTGGCAAATCACAAAAAAACTGGGTTGTGGCCGTGGACCCAGCTGTCAGCCTCTCCACGTACAGTACTCTTCCGATGGAATGTCGTTGACCATGTTGACCACGCCGCGCCGAGAGCACCAAGGCGGTGGACGACGGCGAGGCCTAGGAAGGGGACGACGCGGAGCCGGGGAAGACGCGGCAGTGGATGCCCACGCGGAGAGGAGTACGAGGGTTTACTGGTTCGGCTGCGGTGTGAGGCTGCCGTCGCCGCAGGGCCTGGCTAGCGGTGTGAGTAGTAGGGGGCGATGAGGCCTCAACGGCAGCACAACCGACCACTCGAGGCAGGAGCAAGCGGTCTCCCTGGCGCTGGTTTGGGCAGCTGGTGCAAGAAGAGCAGCGATTGAAGAAGCAACAGGACCGTTTGATTCAAATCCAACGGTTACTGCTGCTAGAATCGTTTGTTGACTAAGTTGAGAATCCCTACGTACGCGTCAACTTAGTGGACCCAGCTGTCAGCCTCTCCACATATAGTACTCTTCCGATGGAAGTCGGTCGTTGACCACATTAACCACGCCGCGCCAAGAGCACCACGGTGGTGGACGACGACGAGGCCTAGGAAGGGGACGACGCGGAGCCGGGGAAGACGCGGCAGTGGATGCCCACACAAAGAGGAGTACAAGGGTTCACTGGTTCGGCTGCGGTGTGAGGCTGCCGTCGCCGCAGAATAACAGGGGGAGTGGGTGAGTGGAGGGATGGCCTGGCCAGTGGTGGGAGTAGTATGAGGATGGTGAGGCCTCCGCGGCAGCACAGCCGGCCACGGGAGGCAGAAGCATGCGACACGACCGGCGCTGCTTTGGGCGGCTGGGGCAAGAAGACCAGAGGTTGAAGAAGCACTACGGCCGTTGGATGGACATCGTTGACCACGCCGCGCCGAGAGCACCAGCACGATGGACGACGGCGAGGCCTATGAAGGGAACGACACGGAGCCGGGGAAGACACGACAGTGGCTGCCCACGCGGTGGAGAGTACGAGGGTTAACTGGTTCGGCTGCCGTCGTCGGAAAATAACAGGAGGTGTGGGTGAGTAGAGGGATAGACAGGCCAGGGATGTGAGTATGATGGGGCCGTGAGGCCTGGCCGGCAGCACTGCAGGCCACGCGAGGCGGGAGCAGGTGGTTCCGACAGCGCTGGTTTGGGCGACTCGGGCAGGAAGATCAGAGACTGAAGAAGCACGACTGCCATTAGATTGACATCTAACGGTGTGACGCTGGTAGAGTCGATTGTTGACTAAGTTTCTTTTCTGAGAAACCTTGTGTACGCATGAACTTAGTAGGCCCACTAGCCAGCCTCTAAATCTGTGGCAGACAACATAAAGCCCATTTGCTATTTTTTATAATTTACAGCCCATTTGCTAATTCTTAAGTAATTTATTACAGCCCATTTTCTGTCCAGGACCACGGTCAAAAAGTTCAACCTTATTTTGCATATTTCGGTGGAGTCCGAACTGTTGTAATCCCGAAATGATAAACATTTTTTAATAACTTATTGATTTGCCACAAAATCAGTTTGTTTTTGTAAGCAAATAAGACATGGGACAATTGAGTTGGTTTAAGAGAAAACCAGTGATAAAAAAATCAGCGCTGGGTGGGAAAAAACAACAAAAATAAGGATGTAAATATGAAAAGGTAATTTTATGTGTTTTCAATATAATGATACGTGTATATGAACTAGTAAAAGTATATGTAGAGATTAGAAAACGGATGTAGGACATGCGTTTCAAGAGGAAAATAAAACAGGGTTGTGTGTTTGATTCAGTAAAAAAACTGCCTGCGGATGTTGTAAGACAAAATATAACTAACGCTAGCGGGCCAGAGGCCAGTAGATACCTGCTGGATCTTTGTGCCCCATTGTCATCATGGGCTGGGTCTGTTAAAAACAAAACCAACCCTGGGCAGTCTACAGCCCAGTTGAAACTTGCTCGACCTGAAAAAACAATATACGTGCTCAATAAACGAGAGAATTCTGCAAGTACAGACTGATAACTGGGATGCAGCATGGATATTGTTTTCTTATCGTGATAATAAGTGCATGCACTTGTTTCGAAAAAATTGAAGAACTGGGAATTCGAACGGCAGGTGCTTATGCTACCCATCAAATAAAAATCAGGTGCCTGAAAATTCGTTTTGAAACAAATGATTCAACTTTATATCCACGTCGACCCTTGGCATGATGGTTGGAAGCAAATGCAAGTTCATACCAAAAGATCGTTAACAACAATACCAACTTGCGGACGACAAGGTAGTACAACTACCAATACCAAACTAACGTATAATCTTTTTACTCCTGGCCCTAGTGTTCGTCTGGTAGAAAATCTTATAGAGGACCAGCTCCCGCTCCTTCTCTTGCACCAGGTCCCCGAGGTGGTACTGGTGCATCACCCAGTTGGTCCTCTGCTGGTCGAAGTTCTTGTTGGTGTGCAGCACCAGAACCTTTTTTGCTGCCCGTCTGCCGGCCGTTGACCATTACCGGCAATGTATTGCCGGTCTTGTGCCACATCGCGTGCATGCCGCACTCCGACTGTATCTTGCGACGCGTCCACGTGCCCCTTTTGAACGCCCTGGAATTGCACTGGAAGAAATACTTCCTTAGGCCACTTAGTGTGATACCTGCAGTATTGTGGAATACAGGTTTTAGTGTACCTAGTTGGCATTTTCATAACATCTTTGACATGTTGCAGTCACTTGTTTCACTTTTTATTAACTGTCAAATTGTAATTGCATCACCAGGTCTGCATCTAAAAAGAAAAATAGAGCTATAAACAAAGGAATATGTTTGTGCAAGTAGACGGCCGATCGGTGTCTTACCTGGAAGTTTCTCAGGTTGGGTGTAGCATATGTCGTGCTCGCTGTCGATGGTTGGTATGAACAATCGATGAGAGACTGAAATCTCGCGCTGTCAGCACACACATTGGCCTCAAGGTGCTCGATCAGCTCCTGATCTGTGGGATCGAACTTGACGCCAGCCGGCAGCACCGACCAATCCTTCTTTGACTTGCATCGGTAATTCCAATTATATGGTACTCAATGTATGATCAATCGACTGTTTTAAGTGAATGATGAAAGATTTCGACAGATAAGTGGTACTCAAAATCTGAAGTCCAGAATACCCGAACACGTCGCCGGGATTCTTGTGTTACTTCACGCGCAGCGTGTTTTCACGTCAATTCAATGTGTGGACATGATGAATAATTTGACCGACGTATACTAGTACTGCTACTGTACTACTTACTAGTCGTATTTAGTGTCACAATTTATACATAGGATTAACTAACAAGTACGCACTTGAAGCCTAACTGATATATTTTACACTATAGGTTGTAAGTCTAGAAAATTTGCATTATATATATATTTTACACTATATTTTTACGTTTGTAATTTTAGGTAACATAAAATATTTTTTACGACTATTATAATTTTCTTACGTTCTCTTTTTATGTATGAAGTAAGAGAAAATTTACGGAACGTAAAAATACGGTGTATTGATGTTAAAATAGAGGGGGGTGAAGAATAACTATTCGTCACCTAAGGTGACGAATAGCGCGACCCTAGTAATACTATTCATCACCCAGGGTGCAAAATACGTTATTCTTCACCCGAGGTAATGTTACGATCGTTTCAAATATAAATTACATTTCGCATACATTCATATTGATTTTACTACGTAAAATTTGGCATAAGAAAACAAAAATATAGGTTGTAAGTCTAGAAAATTTGCATTTTATGTATATTTTACACTATATTTTTACGTTTGTAATTTTAGGTCACATAAAATATTTTTTACCATAATTATAATTTTCTCACGTTCTCTTTTTATGTATGAAGCAAGAGAAAATTTACGGAACGTAAAAATACGGTGTATTGATGTTAAAATAGAGGGGGTGAAGAATAACTATTCGTTACCCAGGATGACGAATAGCGCGACTAGTAATACTATTCATCACCCAGGGTGCAAAATACGTTATTCTTCACCCGAGGTAATGTTACGATCGTTTCAAATATAAATTACATTTCACATACATTCATATTGATTTTACTACGTAAAATTTGGCATAAGAAAACAAAAATATAGGTTTTAAGTCTAGAAAATTTGCATTTTATGTATATTTTACACTATATTTTTACGTTTGTAATTTTAGGTAACATAAAATATTTTTTACGACAATTATAATTTTCTTACGTTCTCTTTTTATGTATGAAGTAAGAGAAAATTTACGGAGCGTAAAAATACGGTGTATTGATGTTAAAATAGAGGGGGTGAAGAATAACTATTCGTCACCCAGGATGAGGAATAGCGCGACTAGTAATACTATTCATCACCCAGGGTGCAAAATACGTTATTCTTCACCCGAGATAATGTTACGATCATTTCAAATATAAATTACATTTCGCATACATTCATATTGATTTTACTACGTAAAATTTGGCATAGGAAAACAAAAATATAGGTTTTAAGTCTAGAAAATTTGCATTTTATGTATATTTTACACTATATTTTTACATTTGTAATTTTAGGTAACCTAAAATATTTTTTACGACAATTAAAATTTTCTTACGTTCTCTTTTTATGTATGAAGTAAGAGAAAATTTACGGAACGTAAAAATACGGTGTATTGATGTTAAAATAGAGGGGGGTGAAGAATAATATTCATCACCCAGGGTGACGAATAGCGCAACCCTAGTAATACTATTCATCACCCAGGGTGCAAAATACGTTATTCTTCACCCGAGGTAATGTTACGATCGTTTCAAATATAAATTACATTTCGCATACATCCATATTGATTTTACTACGTAAAAATTGACATAAGAAAACAAAACTATAGGTTTTAAGTCTAGAAAATTTGCATTTTATGTATATTTTACACTATATTTTTACGTTTGTAATTTTAGGTAACATAAAATATTTTTTACGATAATTATAATTTTCTTACGTTCTCTTTTTATGTATGAAGTAAGAGAAAATTTACGGAACGTAAAAATACGGTGTATTGATGTTAAAATAGAGGGGGGTGAAGAATAACTATTCGTCACCCAGGGTGACGAATAGCGCGACCCTATATATTCATCATCCAGGGTGCAAAATACGTTATTTTTCACCTGAGGTAATGTTACGATCGTTTCAAATATAAATTACATTTCGCTTACATTCGTATTGATTTTACTACATAAAATTTGGCATAATAAAACAAAAATATAGGTTTTAAGTCTAGAAAATTTGCATTTTATGTATATTTTACACTATATTTTTACATTTGTAATTTTAGGTAACATAAAATATTTTTTACGACAATTATAATTTTCTTACGTTCTCTTTTTATGTATGAAGTAAGAGAAAATTTACGAAACGTAAAAATACGGTGTATTAATGTTAAAATAGAGGGGGGGTGAAGAATAAGTATTCGTCATCTAGGGTGACGAATAGCGTTACCCTATATATATGGCTTCTCCACAGCATCTCCATCATCATTATCAGTACATCCTATGCAGGTGAGTTAGGATGCACTTGATCCCAGGAAGGTATCTATCCTTCAAACCAGAGGAGTGCTTCAAACTAACAACAGTACATAATATCCAACAAAAGAGGGTCGTGCTACAACAGCAGAATACATGGCTCAGTCTAGATATCAGCATGAATCAAGTTGTGCATATTTGCTGTTGGCATGAACCACATCGCCGCATGTCGGGTTTGCAAAATCCATCCACCGCATGGAAGCTTGATGCCTTTCACACACTGAAGATTATCTGGCAACAAGCTGTGTCGATGAATCTCTGGATATGGTGATTCATGAAACCCATGGTATGATGTGTAAATACAGCCTCCCCTCGCGAATGGAAGTTGCATAGCACAGTAATCATCGCCGGTGATATGATCGATGATTGGTTGGATGATCGAATAATTGAGCCCGAGGAACAAGGAGTGGTTGCCGAGGCTGTAAACCCGCCTCCAGTTGAATACGCCTGGCCCAACGGAGTTGGGATCTTTCTCGAACACAAAGCAGCCATAGCCATCAATGTCACGAACGCCCCATGCATTGTACTGCATGTGGTTTGATGTAATGGTTTGGTCAATTTGGTACGTGCGAATGAGCATCAAATGACCGCCGTCAGTTGAACGAGCGATAAACCACCACCCATCGGCTGGTATGATTCCAGGTCCTGGAATCATGAAGGCCAGCGCATTTGCGTCTGCTGCAACAATTCAAATTGGAGACCAAAAGGGCAAAAATAAACAATCATGTTTAGAGTATGTGTGGAATTAAGATTATTATAACAGTGACACATATCATAGACAGAGAATTGCAATGCCGTGGTCATAATCATACCCCAAGTTAAAAAATAAGCCAATGGCTTTCATATTCTAGCAATATGTCACGGTTCAAACATCATGTAACAATGAGAGGAAAACAGCTATGACAGCGCATACTCATATTCTACCATAGCACTTACTACTACTATTCTCATATCAACTCTAAGCAATAACATGCGTTGTTATAAAAGTCTTGTAAACGAGAGTAACATATAGCAATCATGATGTTATGCTCATAATATGTATTCTAACAATCATTAGATGCCAATTGTTCTTATATCAACTCTAACAATAACATGTGTGGTCATAAAAATCTAGGAAATGAGAGGAACATATAGCAATGATGTGGTTATAGACATGCTATGCATTCTAAATTTGTAACAAATGAATAGGCAGTCATATTCATAAGGTAAAGATGAGATGAGATAGAACAATTACACAACGATAGATTCCACCAGTATAGGCAGCCAATCTATGCGTCGACCGCGTAAACGATGCCATCATGCACTATAGCATCAGACAGAAATGTTTCCTCAACAGGATTGATGATGAGCCATAACCATGTATGGCGACCGGATTCCAGATAGACTAATCCCTTGTTGAACAAGGCAATGAGCTTGTAATCCATGTAGTCTTCTAATGGTGTGGGCACTTTGCAGATTACAACTTTCTGCAAACAGAGGTCGAGCCAAAGCTTGACGCGTCTCGTGCGTAGTAGGCAGGAGTGTCCGCGGGCCGCGAGGCTCGATGGCGGCGGTATCCAACGATGGAAGGGTGACCTCTCGCTGGGTGTAGATATCCATGAGACGCCACAGACTACCGGTGTGGTGGATGAGGACGATCCAGTTGGCCTTCAGGCCCACTCAGTAGTGGCCGCGCATGAAGGACAGGTGGACGGGTAGTGGTAGCATGTCGAGGGGCACCACAGCAACCTCCGTAGGATCGTCAAGTCGGTGTCTGGGCCACCTGCGAGGATCGGGCATCAGCAAGCAGGGTGTCTTGAAAAGAGCCGGTCAGTTGCAGACGAGTAGACGGTACAAAGACACCGAGCATGCGGCCAGACGGACAGTGCTGAGTAGGTCCATACGACTACAGATCTGCTCCAAGAGAACATCGGGGAGGGAATTCCAATCGCAGCTCTGCGTGTCAGTTGGTTCTGCCATTGGGGTTTTCGGTGCCTGCGAGCCAGCGAGGAAGTGGATTCGGCCGGGCGAGCGAAGAAGCTTCTCCTCGTGTGACCGATGTTGGAAATATGCCCTAGAGGCAATAATAAATTAGTTATTATTATATTTCCTTGTTCATGATAATCATTTATTATCCATGCTATAATTGTATTGATAGGAAACTCAGATACATGTGTGGATACATAGAGAACACCATGTCCCTAGTAAGCCTCTAGTTGACTAGCTCGTTGATCAATAGATGGTTACGGTTTCCTGACCATGGACATTGGATGTCGTTGATAACGGGATCACATCATTAGGAGAATGATGTGATGGACAAGACCCAATCCTAAGCTTAGCACAAAGATCGTGTAGTTCGTTCGCTAAAGCTTTTCTAATGTCAAGTATCATTTCCTTAGACCATGAGATTGTGCAACTCCCGGATACCGTAGGAGTGCTTTGGGTGTGCCAAACGTCACAACGTAACTGGGTGGCTATAAAGGTACACTACGGGTACCTCCGAAAGTGTCTGTTGGGTTGGCACGAATCGAGAATGCGATTTGTCACTCCGTGTGACGGAGAGGTATCTCTGGGCCCACTCGGTAGGACATCATCATAATGTGCACAATGTGATCAAGGAGTTGATCACGGGATGATGTGTTACGGAACAAGTAAAGAGACTTGCTGGTAACGAGATTGAACAAGGTATCGGGATACCGACGATCGAATCTCGGGCAAGTACAATACCGCTAGACAAAGGGAATTGTATACGGGATTGATTAAGTCCTTGACATCGTGGTTCATCCGATGAGATCATCGTGGAACATGTGGGAGCCAACATGGGTATCCAGATCCCGCTGTTGGTTATTTACCGGAGAGTCATCTCGGTCATGTCTGCATGTCTCCCAAACCCGTAGGGTCTACACACTTAAGGTTCGGTGACGCTAGGGTTATAGAGATATTAGTATGCGGTAACCCGAAAGTTGTTCGGAGTCCCGGATGAGATCCCGTACGTCACGAGGAGTTCCGGAATGGTTCGGAGGTAAAGAATTATATATAGGAAGTGCTATTTCGGCCATCGGGACAAGTTTCGGGGTCACCGGTATTGTACCGGGACCACCGGAAGGGTCCCGGGGGTCCACCGGGTGGGGCCACCTGCCCCGAGGGGCCACATGGGCTGTAGGGGGTGCGCCTTGGCCTATATGGGCCAAGGGCACCAGCCCCAAGAGGCCCATGCGCCAAGAGTAGAGGAAAAGGGAGAGTCCTAAAGGGGGAAGGCACCTCCGAGGTGCCTTGGGGAGGATGGACTCCTCCCCCCTTGGCCGCACCCTTCCTTGGAGGAAGGGGCAAGGCTGCGCCCTTCCCCTCTCCCTTGGCCCTATATATAGTGGGGTAAAGGGAGGACAACCATACCTAAGCCCTGGCGCCTCCCTCTCCCTCCCATGACACATCTCCCTCCTCCCGCAGCGCTTGGCGAAGCCCTGTTGGAATCCCGCTACTTCCACCATCACACCGTTGTGCTGTTGGATCTCCATCAACCTCTCCTCCCCCCTTGCTGGATCAAGGAGGAGATGTCGCTGCTCCGTAAGTGTGTTGAACGCGGAGGTGCCGTCCGTTCGGCGCTAGGATCATCGGTGATTTGGATCACGACGAGTACGACTCCATCAACCCCGTTCTCTTGAACGCTTCCGCGCGCGATCTACAAGGGTATGTAGATCCACTCCTCCCTCGTTGCTAGATGACTCCATAGATAGATCTTGGTGACACATAGGAAAATTTTGAATTTATGCTACGTTCCCCAACAATGGCATCATGAGCTAGGTCTATGCGTAGATTCTATGCACGAGTAGAACACAAAGTAGTTGTGGGCATTGATTTTGTTCAATATGCTTACCGTTACTAGTCCAATCTTGATTCGGTGGCATTGTGGGATGAAGCGGCCCGGACCGACCTTACACGTACTCTTACGTGAGACTGGTTCCACCGACTGACATGCACTAGTTGCATAAGGTGGCTAGCGGGTGTCTGTCTCTCCCACTTTAGTCGGATCGGATTCGATGAAAAGGGTCCTTATGAAGGGTAAATAGCAATTGGCATATCACGTTGTGGTTTTTGCGTAGGTAAGAAACGTTCTTGCTAGAAACCCATAGCAACCACATAAAACATGCAAACAACAATTAGAGGACGTCTAACTTGTTTTTGCAGGGTATGCTATGTGATGTGATATGGCCAAAGGATGTGATGAATGATATATGTGATGTATGAGATTGATCATGTTCTTGTAATAGGAATCACGACTTGCATGTCGATGAGTATGACAACCGGCAGGAGCCATAGGAGTTGTCTTAATTTATTTATGACCCGCGTGTCAACATAAACGTCATGTAATTACTTTACTTTATTGCTAACCGTTAGCTGTAGTAGTAGAAGTAATAGATGACGAGACAACTTCAAGAAGACACTATGATGGAGATCATGATGATGGAGATCATGGTGTCATGCCGGTGACGTTGATGATCATGGAGCCCCGAATATGGAGATCTAAAGGAGCAATATGATATTGGCCATATCATGTCACTATTTGATTGCATGTGATGTTTATCATGTTTATACATCTTATTTGCTTAGAAATACGGTAGTAAATAAGATGATCCCTCGTTAAAATTTCAAGAAAGTGTTCCCCCTAACTGTGCATCGTTGCGATAGTTCGTTGTTTCGAAGCACCACGTGATGATCGGGTGTTAGATTCTTACGTTCACATACAACGGGTGTAAGACAGATTTACACACGCGAAACACTTAGGTTGACTTGACGAGCCTAGCATGTGTACAGACATGGCCTCGGAACACAGAAGACCGAAAGGTCGAGCATGAGTCGTATAGAAGATACGATCAACATGAAGATGTTCACCGATGTTGACTAGTCCGTCTCACGTGATGATCGGACACGGCCTAGTTGACTCGGATCATGTAATCACTTAGATGGCTAGAGGGATGTCTATCTGAGTGGGAGTTCATAAGATGAACTTAATTATCCTGAACATAGTCAAAAGATCTTTGCAAATTATGTCGTAGCTCGCGCTTCAGTTCTACTGTTTAGATATGTTCCTAGAGAAAATTTAGTTGAAAGTTGATAGTAGCAATTATGCGGACTTGGTCCGTAAACTGAGGATTGTCCTCATTGCTTCATAGAAGGCTTATGTCCTTAATGCACCGCTCAGTGTGCTGAACCTCGAACGTTGTCTGTGGATGTTGCGAACATCTGACATACACATTTTGATAACTACGTGATAGTTCAGTTAAACGGCTTAGAGTTGAGGCACCGAAGACGGTTTTTGAAACGTCGCGAAACATATGAGATGTTTCGAGGGCTGAAATTGGAATTTCAGGCTCGTGCCCACGTCAAGAGGTATAAGACCTCCGACGATTTTCTTAGCCTGCAAACTAAGGGAGAAAAGCTCAATTGTTGAGCTTGTGCTCAGATTGTCTGAGTACAACAATCATTTGAATCGAGTGGGAGTTGATCTTCCAAATGAGACAGTGATGTTTCTCCAAAGTCATTGGCACCAAGCTGCTAGAGCTTCGTGATGAACTATAATATATCAGGGACATATATGATGATCCTTGAGATATTCGCGATGTTTGACACCAAAGTAGAAATCAAGAAGGAGCATCAATTGTTGATGGTTGGTGAAACCACTAGTTTCAAGAAGGGCAAGGGCAAGAAGGGATACTTCATGAAATGGCAATTTAGCTGCTGCTCTGGTGAAGAAACCCAAGGTTGAACCCAAACCCGAGACTAAGTGCTTCTGTAATAAGGGGAACAGCCACTAGAGCAGAATTACCCTAGATACTTGGTAGATGAGAAGGCTGGCAAAGTCGATAGAAGTATATTGGATATACATTGTGTTAATGTGTACTTTACTAGTACTCCTAGTAGCACCAGGGTATTAGATACCGGTTCGGTTGCTAAGTGTTAGTAACTCGAAATAAAAGCTACGGAATAAACGGAGACTAGCTAAAGGTGAGCTGACGATATGTGTTGGAAGTGTTTCCAATGTTGATATGATCAAGCATCGCACGCTCCCTCTACCATCGAGATTGGTGTTAAACCTAAATAATGGTTATTTGGTGTTTGAGTTGAGCATAGACATGATTGGATTATGCCTATCGCAATACGGTTATTCATTTAAGGAGAATAATCGTTACTCTGTTTATTTGAATAATACCTTCAATGGTCTTACGCCTAAAATGAATGGTTTATTGAATCTCGATCGTAGTGATACACATGTTCATGCCAAAAGATATAAGATAGTAATGATAGTACCACCTACTTGTGGCACTGCCACGTAAGTCATATCGGTATAAAACGCATGAAGAAGCTCCATGTTGATGGATCTTTGGGCTCACTCGTTTTTGAAAGGTTTGAGACATGTGAACCATTTCTATTGGTGTATATGCATGAAGAAACTCCATGCAAATGGACCGTTTGGACTCACTTGATCTTGAATCACTTGAGACATGCAAATCATACCACATGGGCAAGATGACTGAAATCCTCGGTTTCAGTAAATGGAACTAGAAAGCAACTTGTTGGAAGAAATACATTTTGATGTGTGCAGTCCAATGAGTGCTGAGGCGTGTAGTGGATATCGTTATGTTCTTACTTCACAGATGATTTGAGTAGATGTTGAGTACATTTACTTGATAAATCATGAGTCTGAATTATTGAAAGGTTCAAGTAATTTCAGGGTGAAGTTGAAAGATCGTCGTGACAAGAGGATAAAATATCTATGATATGATCATAGAGATGAATATCTGAATTACGAGTTTGGCACAGAATTAAGACATTGTGGAAATTGTTTCACAACTAATACAGCCTGGAACACCATAGTGTGATGGTGTGTCCGAACATCATAACTGCACCCTATTGGATATGATGCATACCATGATGTCTCTTATCGAATTACCACGATAGTTTATGGGTTAGGCATTAGAGACAACCACATTCACTTTAAATAGGGCACCACGTAATTCCGATGAGATGACACCGTATGAACTATGGTTTAGAGAAACCTAAGCTGTCATTTCTTAAAAGTTTGGGGCTGCGACGCTTATGTGAAAAAGTTTCAGGCTGATAAGCTCAAACCCAAAGCGGATAAATGCATCTTCATAGGACACCCAAAACAGTTGGGTATACCTCCTGTCTCAGATTCGAAAGCAATAAGGGATTGTTTCTAGAATCGGGTCCTTTCTCGAGGAAAAGTTTCTCTCGAAAGAATTGAGTGGGAGGATGGTGGAGACTTGATGAGGTTATTGAACCGTCTCTTCAACTAGTGTGTGGCAGGGCACAGGAAGTTGTTCCTGTGGCACCTACACCAATTGAAGTGGAAGCTTATGATAGTGATCATGAAACTTCAGATCAAGTCACTACCAAACCTCGTGGGATGACAAGGATGCGTACTACTTCAGAGTGGTACGTAATCCTGTCTTGGAAGTCATGTTGCTAGACAACAATGAACCTACGAGCTATGGAGAAGCGATGGTGGGCCCGGATTCGATAAATGGCTCAAGGCCATAAAATCCAAGAGAGGATCCATGTATGAAAACAAAGTGTAGACTTTGGCAGAACAGCTCGATGGTCGTAAGGCTGTTGAGTGCAGATGGATTTTAAAAGGAAGACGGACAATGATGGTAAATGTCACCATTAAGAAAGCTCGACTTGTCATTAAGAAGTTTCCCGACAAGTTCAAGGAGTTGACTACGATGAGACTTTCTCACTCGTAGCGATGCTAAGAGTCTGTTGGAATTATATTAGCGGTTACTTCATGATTTATGAAATCTTGCAGATAGGATATCAAAACATTGTTTCCTCAACGATTTTTTGAGGAAAGGTTGTATGTGATACAACCGGAAGGTTTTGTCAATCCTGAAATATGCTAATAAGTATGCAAAGCTCCAGCAATCCTTCTGAGGACTGGAGTAAGCATCTCGGAGTTGGAATGTATGCTTTGATGAGATGATCAAAGATTTTGGGTGTATACAAAGTTTATGAGAAACTTGTATTTCCAAAGAAGTGAGTGGGAGCACTATAGAATTTCTGATGAGTATATGTTGTTGACATATTATTGATCAGAAATGACGTAGAATTTCTGGAAAGCATATAGGGTTATTTGGAAAGTGTTTTTCAATGGAAAGCCTGGATTAAGCTATTTGAACATTGAGCATCAAGATCTATAAGGATAGATCAAAACGCTTAATGGTACTTTCAAATGAGCACATACCTTGACATGATCTTGAAGGTGTTCAAGATGGATCAGTCAAAGAAGGAGTTCTTGCCTGAGTTGTAAGGTGTGAAGTTAAGACTTAAAGCTCAACCACGGCAGAATAGAGAGAAAGGACGAAGGTCGTCCCCTATGCTTAAGAGATAGGCCCTACAGTATGCTATGCTGTGTACCGCACCTGAAGTGTGCCTTGCCATGAGTCAGTCAAGGGTACAAGAGTGATCCAAGAATGGATCACAGGACAGCGGTCAAAGTTATCCTTAGTAACTAGTGGACTAAGGATTTTTTCTCGATTATGGAGGTGGTAAAAGAGTTCGTCGTAAAGGGTTACGTCGATGCAAGCTTAACACCTATCCGGATAGCTCTGAGTAGAGATACCGGATACGTATAATGGAGCAACAATTTAGAATAACTCCAAGTAGAACAGTTATTTGGAATGGCTCCAAATGTAGCGTAGTAGTTGCATGTACAAGATGACATAGAAATTTGCGAAGTACATGCGGATCTGAATGTTGCAGACCCGTTGACTAAAAACTCTCTCACAAGCAACATGATCAAACCCAGAACTCTTTGAGTGTTAATCACATAGTGATGTGAACTAGATTATTGACTCTAGTAAACTCTTTGGATGTTGGTCACATGGCGATGTGACCTGTGAGTGTTAATCACATGGCGATGTGAACTAGATTATTGACTCTAGTGCAAGTGGGAGACTGTTGGAAATATGCCCTAGAGGCAATAATAAATTAGTTATTATTATATTTCCTTGTTCATGATAATCATTTATTATCCATGCTATAATTGTATTGATAGGAAACTCAGATACATGTGTGGATACATAGACAACACCATGTCCCTAGTAAGCCTCTAGTTGACTAGCTCATTGATCAATAGATGGTTACGGTTTCCTGACCATGGACATTGGATGTCGTTGATAACGGGATCACATCATTAGGAGAATGATGTGATGGACAAGACCCAATCCTAAGCCTAGCACAAAGATCGTGTAGTTCGTATGCTAAAGCTTTTCTAATGTCAAGTATCATTTCCTTAGACCATGAGATTGTGCAACTCCCGGATACCGTAGGAGTGCTTTGGGTGTGCCAAACGTCACAACGTAACTGGGTGGCTATAAAGGTACACTACGGGTACCTCCGAAAGTGTCTGTTGGGTTGGCACGAATCGAGAATGGGATTTGTCACTCCGTGTGACGGAGAGGTATCTCTGGGCCCACTCGGTAGGACATCATCATAATGTGCACAATGTGATCAAGGAGTTGATCACGGGATGATGTGTTACGGAACGGGTAAAGAGACTTGCCGGTAACGAGATTGAACAAGGTATCGGGATACCGACGATCGAATCTCGGGCAAGTACAATACCGCTAGACAAAGGGAATTGTATACGGGATTGATTAAGTCCTTGACATCGTGGTTCATCCGATGAGATCATCGTGGAACATGTGGGAGCCAACATGGGTATCCAGATCCCGCTGTTGGTTATTGACCGGAGAGTCATCTCGGTCATGTCTGCATGTCTCCCGAACCCGTAGGGTCTACACACTTAAGGTTCGGTGACGCAGGGTTATAGAGATATTAGTATGCGGTAACCCGAAAGTTGTTCGGAGTCCCGGATGAGATCCCGGATGTCACGAGGAGTTCCGGAATGGTCCGGAGGTAAAGAATTATATATAGGAAGTGCTATTTCGGCCATCGGGACAAGTTTCGAGGTCACCGATATTGTACCGGGACCACCGGAAGGGTCCCGGGGGTCCACCGGGTGGGGCCACCTGCCCCGGGGGGCCACATGGGCTGTAGGGGGTGCGCCTTGGCCTATATGGGCCAAGGGCACCATCCCCAAGAGGCCCATGCGCCAAGAGTAGAGGAAAAGGGAGAGTCCTAAAGGGGGAAGGCACCTTCGAGGTGCCTTGGGGAGGATGGACTCCTCCCCCCCTTGGCCGCACCCTTCCTTGGAGGAAGGGGCAAGGCTGCGCCCTTCCCCTCTCCCTTGGCCCTATATATAGTGGGGGAAAGGAAGGACAACCATACCTAAGCCCTGGCGCCTCCCTCTCCCTCCCATGACACATCTCCCTCCTCCCGCAGTGCTTGGCGAAGCCCTGTTGGAATCCCGCTACTTCCACCACCACGCCGTCGTGCTGTTGGATCTCCATCAACCTCTCCTCCCCCCTTGCTGGATCAAGAAGGAGGAGACGTCGCTGCTCCGTACATGTGTTGAACGCGGAGGTGCCGTCCGTTCGGCGCTAGGATCATCGGTGATTTGGATCACGATGAGTACGACTCCATCAACCCCGTTCTCTTGAATGCTTCCGCGCGCGATCTACAAGGGTATGTAGATCCACTCCTCCCTCGTTGCTAGATGACTCCATAGATAGATCTTGGTGACATGTAGGAAAATTTTGAATTTATGCTACGTTCCCCAACAGCCGAGCAATGAGCAGGGGGATATGGTACGCGCGAGCTACCAAGGAAGATAGCGCGGGCGGGCGACACTACAAAAAAAAGACACATCAGTGACATTTTGGGCTGAATGAATTTTTTTTTCTGTCCTACATATGACACTTCTATGACGATAATTGTGACAAAACCCGGTATCATCATAGATGTGGTGGGCTCCTACTTCTATGACAAAAAATCATGACAGAAGATGGGCTTTTCGTCCTGGGAGGGCCGGAGATGCAGCTGCATGGCATTCTTTGGGCCGTCCATGACGGAAAAAACTGTGGTAGACTCGAGGGCGAGGAAAATTTCGAGGAGTTCCCGGTTACGGTGGGAGGTCGGGGGCCGAGCGATGCGCGTTTCTCTCGTACACGTACGCGCGTGTGTGCGAGGCGTTGGCTCTAACTGAACCCGAGCGAGGCATTGGGCTCTAACTGAACGCGAGCGATTGCACTGGAGGCTATGCGTTACTGAACCCGAGCAATCGATCGATGGCTGTTAACTGAACCCGATCAAGCGATTCCTTCGCTACTGCTGCTAACTGAAGCCGATCGATGCTGCCTCTGGATGAACAGGACCCCGATCGATCGAGCCGGTTGGGGCTGGATGAACAGGACCCCGTAGAGGGCTGGATGAATAGGACCACCCCGTGGAGGGCAGGATGAACAGTAACGATGGAGGGCAGGATGAACAGTAGCCCGTGGAGAGGTGGTTGAACAGGAGCCCGTGGAGAGGGCTGGTTGAACAGTAGCCGGTGGAGTAGCGCGCGGTGGAGGCTGGATGAACAGGAGCCCGTGGATGAACAGTCACAGGTGGAGGCTGGAGGAGGTCGATGATGGATGAACAGTAGCTCGTTGAGGCTGGAGGGGGTCGACGATGGAGATGAACAGTATCCGTGGAGTCCCGTTTTGCGGTACGCCACACCCCTCCTGATGAACAGGACCCCCGTTTCGATCGTAGCGCTCCAACACAAGTCCGTTTCCTCCGTTTTGCGGTACGCCACACCCCTCCCGATCAACAGGACCCCCGTTTCGATCGTAGGAGGTCCGTTTCCTCCGTTTTGCGGTACGCCACACCCCTCCCGATGAACAGGATCCCGTTTCGAACGTGGCCGGTCAAACACAAGGCCGTTTCCTCCGTTCTGCAGTACGCCAGGCCTCGTTTCCATCGCCTCTTCCGTCCAAGCCCTCCCGATGAACAAGACCACGCATTCCGTTCTGACCCAGCCGGTTGGCTCCGACGCGTTCCGTTGCCTCCCGATGAACACGACGCATTCTGTTGCCTCCCCATGAACACGACACATTTAGTTGCCTCCCCATGAACACGACGCATTCCTTTGCCTCCCCATGAACACGACGACGACGCTGTTTCTCCGTTCCGACCCAGCCATGTACACAAGCCCTGGCCGTACATATGCGCGAGTAGGCGTTCGAGACCCTGCCCGTATGTACGTACGTGGCCGTATTTTATTTCTTGCACCCTGGCCGCTGTACGTATGTGTAGATGCTACGTGCGCGCCTCTACTACGACACGTACACGCCTCTACTACGACACGTGCGCGCCTCTACATCGACCAGTATATATGTACGTACACGTTCACGACCAGAATGACAACGCTACGTACGCTTCGACCAGGTGGGTCCCGACTGTCAGGCACTTCCTTGCCTGCGAAGATATAGCTGGTGGGTCCCAGCAGTCAGGGGGGCGAATTGTTTTGGTTTTTTTGCCCGAATGCACTTGCGTGCGAAGATGTAGCTGGTGGGTCCCAGCAGTCAGGGGCAAACGTTTTTTTCGCGAAATACGGTGGCCCATCCGGTGGGTCCCCGCTGTCAGGTGGAGGAATACTTATTTTGCGCGTAATAAGGAGGCACTTCCTTGCTGCGGCCGTGGACCCAGCTGTCAGCGTCTCCACGCACAGTACTCTTCTGATGGAAGTCGGTCGTTGACCACATTGACCACGCCGCGCCGAGAGCACCACGGCGGTGGACGACGGTGAGGCCTAGGAAGGGGACGACGCGGAGCCGGGGAAGACGCGGCAGTGGAAGCCCGCACGGAGAGGAGTACGAGGGTTCTCTGGTTCGGCTGCGGTGTGAGGCTGCCGTCGCCGCAGGGCCTGGCCAGCGGTGGGAATAGTAGGGGGCGGTGAGGCCTCCGCGGCAGCACATACGGCCACGGGAGGCAGGAGCATGTGGCACGACTGGCGCTGCTTTGGGCGGCTGGAGCAAGAAGACCAGAGGTTGTAGAAGCACTACGGCCGTTGGATGGACATCGTACAGTCACTGGAGCTAGAATCGTTCATAATGACTAAGTTGACAAAGCCCTTCGTCCCCGTCAACTTAGTAGGCCCACAAGTCAGCCTCCCACCAAGGTGGGTCCCAGCTAGCCGGGGGAGTATTCATTTTTTTGTGCGTGGGTCTGAGCTGACAGCGGGGGGAACTTTTTTTCGTGAAATACGGTGGCCCGTCCGGTGGGTCCCAGCAGTCAGGGAGAAACGATTTTTTTCGCAAAATACTAGTGGCCCGTCCGGTGGGTCCCCGCTGTCAGGCGGAGGAATAATTACTTTCCGCGTAATAAGGAGGCACTTCCTTGCGGCTGCCGTGGACCCAGCTGTTAGCTTCTCCACGTATAGTACTCTTCCGATGGAAGTCGGTCGTTGACCACATTGACCATGCCGTGCCGAGAGCACCACGGCGGTAGACGATGGCGAGGCATAAGAAAGGGACGACGCGGAGCCGGGGAAGACGCGGCAGTGGATGCCCACGCGAAGAGGAGTACGAGCGTTCACCGGTTCGGCTGCGGTGTGAGGCTGCCGTCACCGCAGAATAACAGGGGGTGTGGGTGAGTAGAGGGATGCCCTGACCAGCGGTGGGAGTAGTAGGGGGCGCTGAGGCCTGCGCGGCAGCACAACCGGCCACGGGAGGCGGGAGTAGGCGGTCCCGCTGGCGCTGCTTTGGCGGCTGGAGCAAGAAGATCAGAGATTGAAGAAACACGACGGCCGTTGGATTGACATCCAACGGTTATGTCTGCTAGAATCGTTTGTTGACGTATATAATAACTAAAAAAATCTTGCATACGCGTCAACTAAACAGGCCCACAAGTCCGACCACTCCCTCTTTTTTTAATAATTTATATGTAGCTCATGGCAACTTCTTATGCAATTTATCGCAGTCGTTTTTTTTGGTTGGCCAGGGCCAATTTCGCATATTTCTATGGGTTCCAAACTATTTTTAATACCGAAATGTCCAGCCAGATTTAAAGTACTTTGAAGATATATTTAAATTAGGTTAATGCCCAGTGGAATAGGAATCTGAAAATGTGATAAAATTCAGAAATTATAAAGTAATTGCCAATTTGTTATCTATTTTTATATTTACAACCCATTTCATATTACTTTCAAGATTTGCAGGCGTCTTGAAAGAGTTGCAGCCCATCAGGGCGTAGAAAAATAAGTAGGCCTGGATTGGGTATTCTTCAGAAAAAAATAAACTAGGCTCATTTTCACAAAGAAAAAATAGCTGGGCTGGTCACATGGTGAACATAAAATATAAGCATGGGCTAGACGGGCCACAGCCCAGTTCAAACCCTGCTCCGTCTCAACAATACCAAACAAAAAAAAACTGCTCGAGTAGCTATGTCCCAGGTGTCAGCCGATCTTGTGTTGTTCTCTTGTCTATTGACTATATACGCTCACAATGTCGTGGGCCCCAGATGTCAGGAAAACACTAGGAGGAAGCATTTTATTTTTCCATACGCTTACGTGGTGGGCCCCTACTGTCATCCTCTCCACGTACTTTTGCCGATTCCTGTTGTTTGTTGACCATGTTGACAACGCGAGAGGGCGGCGCCGCGGCGCGCGCACCAAAGCGTGCGGAGGACGTCGGCGTTAACGATTTAGGAGACAGTGGGGCGGCGATGCGTGCGCTGAGGCGCAGCCAGCCGTGGGAGGCAGAAGCAGGCGGCCCCGCCAGCGCTGGTTTGGTTTTGGCAGCTGGAGGAAGACAGGACTGAAGAAACACGACAGACTGTAAAAGCAGCAGGAGTACTTAACAACCTTAACTAAAACCAGCAGGGGCACTTAACAACCAAAGCTGAAAGTAGTATGAGTACTTATATAGGTTCAACCGTACAAAGCACGCCTCGAACAGTGGTACTTTGCCTACATTTAACCAAGGGAGAGGCCGCCAAGCCCCAGGACAAGGCCCAGGAGCCACCCCGCGCATCCACAACCTTCTGAAAGCGGCTTCATCTCGCAACATGGTCAATAAACAGGATATTTGCTTTAGAGCCATGGAAAAGCATGAACATAATCTTCTGTCCTATTCTCCAAGATGGACGGGCCTTCATTATTTAAGATCACCCATGAATAACTATCTTTTCACCTCCAAGGGGAATTGAGTAGGTCGACATAAACATCATGTTGTGACCAAGCGCAAGTCTGACCCGACCATGGTCAGGCATCTGTATAGGAACAATAGAACTCGGCAGTTCCTATTTCAAGAAGATCACAACTATAAAACTGTGTATAAGCAATAGTTTATGAACACCATATATAACAGAAAATAGCTCGTACCATAAGTTTCTCGACACAGTTTGACCTGTTCAACGAGTGCAGCAGTGGCACACATATCCCACATGGCCTTCCACCATTGAAATGCCCCACAAGGACCTCAAGACGATCAATAAAGTGTAGGAACTTGTGGATGTCGATCCAGTCAACTTCAGTGCCATTAGTAACAGCCGAGTTATTACAGAGTAACAAACGAGCAGACTGCTTAACTCTGAAAAAACCTACACCTGCCACAAATTATAAGAAAAATATTAGTTAGAAGTAGCATCTTCGTGAGAGATTCGTTGCTACTTCTAAAGTTAAATTGTGATTAGTTAGACAGAATAGGTGGATTAAGAAGTAATCGAGGCAACAAGCAAGAACCAGATACAAAACTAACATGGATGAACAATTGGAACAACGTCGGGGTGGAAGATCGCAGTGAAGATGAGACCAGGTTCTGTTATTTCCATCAACATTCGTGCGCCAACTTTCAGTCCGTAACACTTGAGAAAGTTTATCCAAGTTCGGCCATAAAAAAGCAGCGATCTTGTTGGTTCATGAACCCAACTCGGAACTTATATCCATGGCTTGTCTTCACTGTGACCATTAAACTAGTGTATTCAGTTATGGCAAGGCCAAGCATCTTGAGTACATGTGTTCTGGCAGAGCAAATAATACACTGCAGGAAAAATAATATGAGAACACAACATGTTCAAAAAAAACCCACCCTCCAGGATAAAAAAGAGGATTCTAGGAACATACTGTGCGCGTTTCAAAATGCTGTGTTAGGATGAGAAGGAACAAGTGTGGCATGTCGCCGAGGGCGCAGAAACCTGTAGGGTACTCGCACTTTGGGCACTACAAATGAAACACACTAGATTCAGTAAGAAGAAAAATGCATCAACGGCGGCGGCTGCCATCCTAGGATTACCTGCGACCAAGGGACTTGGGTTTATCGGGGATGGATGAAGAATTTGTACCTGGTTCTCCATGAGAAAACCCTATGCAATCGCCGAGAGGGGGTTTTCTCTGAACAAGCAGATGAGGGAGAAGGGGATTCAGGCCCAGTGAAATATTGCTGCTTCGTCCGTCCAGCTTACTGCTAAAGCTGGAAAGGGGGGTTGTGATTTGACGGCTCATTGGGCATTACTGCGGCGCTACGACCGGGGTGTGTCTACCGTGAAGTTGTGCACTCTAATTTGTGCATATGGCACGTGGACCCCGTTGCCGGTTGCCCCACATATCAGCGAAAGGAAGTAGAAAGACAGGAGTAACTAGTTACACATAAATATATTTTTTGATAGAGAGATACTCCCTCTGTAAAGAAATATACAAACCTTTTATATCACAGGCTCACCTTGCCGAGAAATATACTCCCTCTGCAACGCACGTGCATTATGGGGGTTCAGCTGAGAATATAATACTCAGATAGGCTCACGGTTCTGGACTTTGGGCCGCAGGCCGACCCTGCATGTTTGGGGGCCCATGTGTTCTACCTCAGCGCTTTTCATATTGCAAGCGATCGGTACAGCGCTGGTTTTAGATGCTGTCGCAAGGCGAATACACAAAATTGAATAAAGCACGACAGCTGTTGGAATGAAATCGAACGATAGTTCCTAACCAGCAATCAAAGTTGCAATCTATCAATGATATACCATGTGATAAATAATACTATCGTACTACTTATACACACAAGACACTTGTTTCACCATGCCAGATTATTACATCAAAATCTCTCGGAGGATAGATCAGTTCGGCAGTTGCGTGCTGCTAATTTCAAAGTTGATTTAGATTTTGACATCATCCCCTACCGCAAGATATGATTTAGATTTGAACCTTGACCATCCTTTAGCATCAATCATCATGCGACCATCCTTTGTACTTACGGTATATTGAGTAGGTTCATTCACACCAAGGCTGCGCATGATAAGAGATACTTGGCCGCGGTCGCCCGGATTGTTGAACGACTCCCTTGTTGCTCTAGGAATTCTCTGTTTGCAAACAAGAAGACATACCCAAACAGTTAGATCAACACATTGAATCATGTGAAACAAGATGGAAAGAAAAAAGAACGAAGCACTTGGGCGAATAATGCTTACCAAGAAGGTGGACATGTCGGTTTTTGTAAGCACTTTGGTATATGAAGTGCGAACTGCAGCCCAGTCTGTTGCCGGTGCAACTGCACGGGCCAGAGCAGATGCAAGTGCAAGTGTTGGTGCAGGTGCCGAAGTCGCTGCTGCTGGCGGAGATGGTGCTCCTTGTAGAGCTGGTGCCGGTGTCGGAGCAGGTGCCGGTGTCGATGCCCGATCCTCCGGTAGATTAGACTGATCCGCTGACGCGGTCGGTGCCCAATCCTCAGCTGGATCAGACTGAGCTGCTGCCGCTGTCAGTGCTAGAGCAACTGCCGATGCTCGATCTGTGCAAGACAGCGGCGATCGTGTCTGGTCTGCTATGATCAGCTTTCTAACTTGACTAGGATCCGTGACCGTGATCTAGTTTTTTCTTCATTTCTTTTAAACGCGAGAAGGACTAATTGTCGCTGCTGCTGCCGGAGATGGTGCTCCTTGTAGAGCTAGTGCCGGTGTCGGAGCAGGTGCCGGTGTCGATGCCCGATCCTTCGGTAGATCAGACTGATCCGCTGACGCGGTCGGTGCCCAATCCTCAGCTGGATCAGACTGAGCTGCTGCCGCTGTCAGTGCTAGAGCAACTGCCGGTGCTCGATCTGTGCGAGACAACAGTGATCGTGTCTGGTCTGCTATGATCAGCTTTCTAACTTGACTAGGATCCGTGACCGTGATCCAGTTTTTTCTTCATTTCTTTTAAACGCGAGAAGTACTAATTGTGGCGTTTTTGTTAAACCAAACTACAGTTCATCATAAGGATTCAGCTTGTACTCAGACAACAGACTGATCCAATTTTTTCTAGTAATATAAGTGATGGACAGTGCCTTCGTTACTGACACGACATAAGAAGTGAAACCTGCAAAAATATCCATCGTAGAGCAAACCAAACGGTTTATTCTGTGATGAATTTCACATGAAAACCTGCATCGTAAAATTGCAGGAAAAGAAAGAAAACATGACATTAAATCAATAAGATTTAGACAGTAAATCAATAAGATTTACTTGATGTGACACGAGTGAATCCTTACCAGGAAATCACTATGTTGAAGTACTAAACAGAAGATTGATCGTCCAACTACACGTGGCATGCAGGGGCCCTGCCTACTCCCACAAGCAGGACAGTCCAAAGGTCGTGACAAATCGTATGGACCGAACATCCATGGGATTGGAAATCCTGGTGGGTGCGATAAACCCTGCAATGCATACAGATATTGGAGTGTAACCATAATTGACAAACCGTCCTCACAAAAAATATGATCTAGATACTTCAAAATATACAGACTGAATTGAGTGGACAGAGATTAACATAGACCGTTCTCAGGACTGACCACACACCAAAAGCGGCAGTACTAATAAACAATACAGGGTTCACAAACACAAATCAAGTACTGAACAATAGTACTTACTACAGACAAGCAAAGTTGCACTAACTAAACTCTGCAGACTATTTCTTGCCACCGACCTACGGGATGAACCCCGCATAACTGACTAGGCCATGGACTTCGTGTGAGATGTCTACA
This sequence comes from Triticum aestivum, assembly GCF_018294505.1. Classification (NCBI taxonomy): domain Eukaryota; kingdom Viridiplantae; phylum Streptophyta; class Magnoliopsida; order Poales; family Poaceae; genus Triticum; species Triticum aestivum. Next base: position 49,567,529 of record NC_057812.1, on the reverse strand, counting down.
TGCACCATCACCATCTTTTCAACCTTGGAGAACCTAACAGAGTGGTCTTTCCACTTATAAACATGATGATGAAGACATGCCGCATCAGATTTGTTGGGAAGCTTTACAAGAACCACACTCTTCATAATCAAAGGCACAACCAGGAAATTGTTGTGGTCAAGTACAACCTCGAGAACACGCCTGGCAACAATGCTATAATAAAACACTAGTTCAGGACACGTGGCGACAAGGACACAGCAGCTGGATAGTTCAACAGTAGAACTCATCATCAGGTCTTCCAGTTCACACGACATGACTTCGAGAACTTCATCTCCACCGCGGACCTGGTTCTAATTCAAACAGAAACCATATTTTATTACTACCTCCGTTCAAAAATATAAGATGATTTTCGATATTATACTCCATATATGACTACATATACGCACAGAAATGAGTGAACAAAGACACTAGAACATGTCTTCAAAGGCATGAGAGCAGAGGGATTACATGCAATATCCATAACACAAGTTACTGAGGCAAATATACCCTCTTAAAAGGTAGCATTGATGTTCATAAAGTACTCCCTCCGTCCCAAAATTCTTGTCTTAGATTTTTCTAGATACAGATGTATCAAGTCACATTTTAGTATTAGGTACATCCGTATCTAGACAAATCTAAGACAAGAAATTTGGGACAGAGGGAGTAGTTGAAAGTAATCTATAAGAAATCAGTGTCAACCTCTCGCATGTTTTGGTCAAAAGAAGAATTTACAACCGTCATTTGGCACACAAAAATCACATGCAAGATCACCCAGAAAGTTGTACTACTAGTACTAGTACTGCGTGTTAGATGAAAAAACACGATCAAGATCAAGAAAAAGATCGTTAAGAGGAGATATTATCTGGACTTGCTTAATGAGGGATCCCGGAGAGGGGGGCTTGGACAGGGTGATGGATTTGAGCTTGTCTGCGGTAGTCTCGGCGGGGTGCTTGCGCTTCTTCGTATCATGAGCCTCGACGGTTTTGTCCAGAGTCATAGACATCACTTCGGCCAGTGCTCCAGCGTCCATCAAGAAACTGTCAAATAGAAATAAAAGAAAAGAAACCATAATCACAAACCCAAAAGAAGAAAAGAGAGGGAGTTATAGGATCAGTCTCGGGGTTGCAAGACCGGGCCTTGGCCAGAATCAACACCATTGATGCGCTCACCTTTCCTTCTTTGGGAGAGAAGAACAATGGCAGAAGCAGGTAGGGGTTTTCTTGAAGAAATGAGGAACAAGATGAGGCAGAAGCGAGGGTTGGGTAGAGAGGAAGCTGAGAGAGAAGAGTGAAATGATGGTTGCTTCGTCCGTCCAACTTACTGCTGGAAAGGAGGGGGTTTTGTGATTTGACGGCTCACTGGCATTATTGCGACACTTCGATCGGGGTAGTCTACCATCACTCTACTACGGAGTAATTTAGTGCATGGCTGGTGGACCCCGATGCTGGCTGTCCCACACGTTGGCGAAAGTGAGTAATTTAGTGCATGGCTGGAGGAGGATCCGCATGGTAGAGCGTGTCCACTGTTTTTCAAAAGAAAAAATGATTACAACAAGCGTTTCCACTCTTACGACGGACGAGTGCGAAACACGGCAGCCACTTGAACATACACAGTGCTCCTACTACTAGGCATGTGTAGTGGTTCATACGTCAGTACTACACAATCTTGTTGACAGTGTAGTAAGATATGACGATAACAAATGATGTTGTGCGCATGTCAACTACTCCTATATGTAACATAGTACCGCTTTTTTGACTCTCCGGTCGAGAATGAATGGTGAGATCAATGTTAACAGAACTAGGTCCACAGCGCACGGAGAGTACGGTGCTACACTACTCCACGAAACATGAACCATATGAAGCATGAATAGTGTTAGGCAGGGTGTATGAACGGGATGGGAGCAAAAGTTCCCTTCTCGACCCACTTTTGGGTGTTTGGCAGAGTGCATGAAGGGTGCATGAGTCCACACTAGTAGGTTGACAAAAATACACGAAGAGGAAACAACTATATTGAGATGAGAATGCAACCAAACATACCCACACGGTTTGTGCTATAGTGACTGATCTGCACCATCTGAGTTTGATCCAACGGTCATGTTGCACCAAGGCATGGACATGCCCATGCAGAGGGCGCCTAAACACCACCGAAGTCCCCCTGCTTCTCGAGGCGCACGATGTTGGTGATGCAGGGTGCAACCGCCCGCAGAGCCCACTCCCGGTCGGCGGGAGCCAGCTCGTCAAAGAGAGCGTCCAATGGCACGAATGGATTCTGGTGACGGAGCCCTGAAAGGATTTGCCCGGCAACGGCGACGGTAGCCCGCAACCCCTCCTTGTCCAGCTCAGCCCCCACCATCGCGCGGAGACGGCTCAACTCCTCGGAGATATAGGTGAAGAAGGAGACCAGGTCAGGAAGCCGCAACTCGTTGAAGTCGACCGGGTGGTCGAACGGGTTTAGCCCGACGGCCGGCATCGTCACGCTGGCACGACGGTAGGCATCGCGCAGCCGCAACACGTGCGTGGCAACTTGGTTCACCAAGTGGCTGAGGCGATCCTGGACCTCGTCACGATCGGCCCGCTCACACTCCAGCCGGCTCCCCTGACGGCCTATCGTATCTCCCGCTTTCTGCAGCAATGCCGCCGATGCCTCGAGCATTTTTGTGGTGGACGCCTGCCGCTTTTGAAGCTCCATGAACTCCCACACATAACGGAGGAGCATGGCACTCCTCTCCTCCTTGAGCTCATGGAGCTCCACGTCCTTGGCCCTGAGCTCCGCATCCTTGGCTTTTTGCTCCTGTGTCAGGTGCCTCACCTCGGACTCCATGATCTGTTGTGCCGCCATGGCACCAGGTAGAAGCAATGGGGAGAGGAAGCAAAGGGGGCGAAACGGCTGAAAGGCAATGCAATCTACAGGAAGGCGGAGGGAGCGGGGAATACCATGGTAAAACACCAGTCGATGACTTCTCACATCAGGGAGCAGTGGGTTTTTACAGGCGGAGTCATTGTGACTAATTGCTGTTGTGCCTTCTCTCGTCAATCAAAAAATTAAAAATCCTGCCGCGCCTGCTCCCGTCAATCAAAAAATTAAAAATCCTGCCGCACCCAAACACCAGAGCAACGCCGCGGTGGATATTTAAATTTACCTGCCGGCAAGTAGATAAAAAGGGGTGAAAAAACAAAAGTGGCGGTAGCCTAGCTAATCGGTCGAACTAGCCCAACTAGCTAGCCACCGTGCTTCACTGATGTACTCAGCGGGAAAGGCGGTCTTTGTGATTTGACGCGTCATTTACTTGCTTCGGCGCTACGACCGAGGAGGACCCAAAAAACGCGTGGTAGGGCATCCCACATCAGGAAGAATATATGCGTGCACCACCCGGGAGGACCCCGAAACCGCGCAGTAGGGTGTGCCACGTCTCGACACGGAGGAAAAATGTGCGTGTAATAATATACTGTATCAGACGTAGTACCTATGGTTCGACCTCGGGACCCAGCCAGTCAGTCGAAAACACCCCACTAGCCACACAGCTGCATCATGCAAACGTGGCACGGAGGATAGATGTGGTTAGCTCCGTCTCGACCAGCCACAACGTCTCTTGTTCTAGGCGATTCTTCTATTTTCCAAGCTTTTTTTAGTTGTAATAACACCACGGCAAGCTAGCGCCGCTCTTCGTGTGTGCCCGTGCAAAGGTTAGACGATGGAGAGAAGAGAGATTGAGATAGCAGACCTGGGACCCACCAGTAAGTGAGACAACGGTCATGCACGTGTTGACGAGGCACTCCCTCTACTCTACTCAACGCAAGTATTGTATAAATAAAATCAAGTTATGGGACAAAGCCAAGAACCGTTCGTTTTTTCAGGCTATCGACTTACGCTTTGTAGTCCAGGTTGCTAGTTCGAATCTCGTCTTTCAGATTTGTTAGTTTTAGGTCCAAATTTGATTAATGACAAGTGGGACCCCCATGTGTTGTTCCGATATTTCAGTGTAGGATGGTTTTTTTTGAACAAACACTTTGCGCGGTTAGACAAGTAACGGCACGAGTTACACGTATTTTGCAAGTTTACGAACAAAAATGACAGCGACATAGAATATCACATCCACCCCGCAGCTTAGATACTATGGTGATACGAGTTTTTACACCATTGGAAGTGAGTTCCAATGGCTTGGGAGTAGTCTTTGTAATTATGCGCAATTTCCAAACTCTCCAAAGGTTTTTTTTCAAATAAAACATTCAGGCCTCATGTGTGCCGCTGCATCTTCGATCCAACGGCTTCCCGGTGCTCATATTAGGTGCTCCCCGTAGCTTAATTACCCGCTACGGTGATATGAGCCTCTAGGTCGTATGATCAGTGATCAGATGGCACATGCGTAGTACTTGTACTTTCTATGCATTTCCCAAACTCTATCAGCCGTATATTGCAAAACCATTCAAACCTCCTATTGTGGGCCGTTAGATCTCAGTGAACTCGTATCACCATAGAATCTATGGTGCGGGAGCACCTCATACTCTCCCGTGCGAGAAAACATAAGGTGCTATCGCAGCTTGGATGCTACGGTGATACGAGCTTGGAGGTCATTTGATCTGAGATCCAATGACATCTGAGCAGTCTTTGTGCTTGTAAGCAGTTGCCGAACTCTTTTGGGGCTTTTCTGCAAAAAACCATTCGAACCACCGAGGAGGTGTTGGGTCACAAATCCAACGCCTCTGAAGAGCTTGTATCACCAAAGCATCTAAGGTGAGGTAGCACATGTACATGATATTCTTACATACAGGAGAATATGATGTCCTCCTTCATCTTAGATGCTTTGGTATTCTCGAATGGTAGGACCCAACGGCGTACCAACCAGACCTTGGCTCGTGTTGATCCTAAAAAACCGGGCTCGTGTTCTTCGGTGGCGTGCGTGGTATGCACATTAGGCAACCCCAACCAGTCGAGCCTCAGCGTTTCAAGTCGAAATATCTGGCGGCCAGAATTCTAGCCCTAGGAAATTCCCCTCATGTCCCCGGTCCATAATGACTACCGATGAACAACGGAGGGATGCTTTAGTAACTAGACAACGTTACCTACCGTGCCGAGCACGGTTCAATTCCCTCGGTCGCCTCTCATCAAGGTCACCCGTCAACTTACTACTACACCAGGATGAGCCCAAAATTGAGCCTGCTTGTTCGTGCCTAGTACTTGAGTGAATATATCAGGCAATGCACTGGTACGGAGGGATTATCCTTTTACTCTGCATATATAACTTGTCTGAAGTCTAACTAAGCAAAATGTTTGACCAAATCCTTTCTTAAGAAATACAACAGGACAGATGTACGGCTTGAAAATTTATTGCATGATGCAGGTTATGATATTGTTTCGAATCCTAGATCTTAAATTTCAGAAAATCCAAAAGTGAGCATAAATTCTTGAAACTAAGCATGGTCACGTGATATGGCACAAATATTACTTCGTAAGTTTTTTCTTCAATTTGAGACAAGCTGCTTATGACAAGTTGCACAAATGAAGAGCCAAGGTATTTTGGAACAAAGACCTGTCACGTTAAGGTGAAGACTTTCACTATTGAAACCGTGGGCGTTTACGTGCCGCCACGAGTCCCGCTTCTCATCGGCAGGTGCCATCCGAGCAAGCGTGTGAGTCGATGGGAGGCATGCGAGCAGACCGCTGCGCCGGCTGTCAGGGAGTCATGCGAGAAGACCGCTGTGCAGGCTCACCGGGAGGCGAGCCCTTGGACCAGGCTCCGCCACCCATCGTCGTCCCAACTGCTCCCACTTTTAATGTCGTCGGCGCCGTAGTTTAAAATCAACCCCGCACTACCTGTTATCGCTACAATCCTCTCTCTTCCTCTCCGATTCTCCTGTCATCTACCTCCAACTAGCCTGACCTAAACGTATGCCATGCCGCATCACGATGGTCTGCCCTTAGTGTTCCAGTTTCCCGAGGAAGACACCCAGCCGGAGTCTCAAGAACGTAAGGCGCTTTGGGACGAGCTTGAACTGGCCTTGCGGGAAGACGCCGCGCCTGTCCCCGCTCCCGTTCCGGCTCCCGTCGCCCCGACTGCGCCAGCGCCCATCCCCGTGGCATTGATGGGCTGGGAGCTGCACATTGTCGTCGGGCTTGATCCCACGGGGTTCCACGAGGTCCCCGCCGATTTTCACGCGCCCGTGCACCTGTCAGCGCATGCGCCTGCGCGTCCACTGACGCGCACGCCCGTGCCGGTGCCCATGCACCTGCCAGCGCATGTGCCTGCGCATGCACTGACGTGCGCGCCCGTGCCGGTGCCCGTGCACACGAATGTCTCCGCCGCGCCATTGACAGCGTCTATCCCCGCGCGGGTGCCAGTGCCCCCCTCAGCGGCATGGATGGCCGCCGTCGACCGCTTCCTTGCACCAACGCCAGTCGCCTCCTCCCGCCAGTCGACTCGCTCCGAAGTCTAGAACATTTTGGCCTTCCTTGAAGCTAGGTCAACGTCCAGGAGTACGCCAACAACGGCGCAAGACGCCGCCGTCGCCATCGGTTAGTGGCCCGACGACACACAGAGCACGGCAGAGGAGCCGCTTCCCACCGCGAGACGCCCCCGCCGCTGCCGCGTAATCTAAATTTGCCATGAAAAACATTCGGATTGCCATGCTTAAAATCCGGACGTTTATCATTTCCGTTTATTTTATATCGATCATCATATAATTTAAAGTTGGAGTTAGACTGAACGAAATGTATGGTTTGATCGATTGAATGTTCTGCTAGAGCCGTATCAAATTAAATATAAAACGTCATCAAGCCACATGTATTCCTTGTCATCCAACGACCTAGACTGCTTCAATGTCGAGCGCTCAACACGTTTAGCGTGCAGTTAATTTCATGCCAAAAATAGTGCTAATCACATGACAACACGCAAATAATATCCTAGTAGTTAATATCCGCATGCACTTAATATACTTCCAAATTAACGTGCATTGCACGTACACACTGACTAGTGCTGCTAGTACGTGGAACTGGTGCCGTGACTTGTGAACGCGTCCAGATATGGTCAACGGCAACATCGCCCGCGAGTTCTTCCTGTTTGCCCGTGCGTCTAAACGCAGAAAGGGAGGAGAGAGAGAGCACACATGAAACCCACCAGTAAGTGAAGGCCAATAGTACTAAAAATAATATTACATGTTATCCATTAATTAGGTGTGGTAATATAAAAACATTATGTGAACAAAGGGGGTACAACAAACATTGCTATTCTACGTATGTTGCCTACTCTTGACGTGCGGCTTGAAGGCCCGGTCACATGTTCGATCCTCGTCCTTTATTTTTTAATTTGTATATGGGTCCAAATTTGTTTCATGACTTGTGGGCCCCTCGGTGTGTAGTTTGTACCATTTTAATTTGTGGGTCGAAATTTGTTCCATTCCAAGTGGACTATTGGTGTGTAGTTTTGTAGCTTATTTATAATAATTAAAGAGAACAACATAATTTTTCAATAATACCATGGTGCGACGTTGAAGGCGAGAAAGGACGTGCGAGAGAGCGATGACCGAGCCAGAGGGAAATCAACTAGGGCAGTTGCGTGGGTTGCAACGGTGTTTGGAGTAGTTGTGGGCCGAATGCTACGAAAATATAATCTAAATCGACCGGAATAAATGCCTACACAAATTAATCCAAGGTTGGAGTGCCCCTCGCAATGTAAATAGCTCCGGCTTTGCGAGGGATGGAGAGGTATAGTAGCTTCAATGCATGGAAAATAAGGTGTGAGAAAGAAAGGTCAATCGAGAGACATATAGATAGAGAGACAAAGTGAGTGTGGTCCGACATTCATTGAACAAATATATATGCTCTGGAGAGATATTGTCCGATTGAGCTTTTTGGCAAGGGTGAGGGCTGTAAGATAGAGCTTGAGAGATGATCCAGTCACAGACATGTAGATATATTTTGTGCGTGGGAGGAAGCAAGGTCAACCGATCACATAGGGTCGCCGTGCGATCGAAAGAGTGAGACGGGTTGGAGAGAGTGACCTAGATAGACGATGTGCGTGAGAGAGTATACAATGTGAATAGGTCGAATTGAGCTCAAACATTGTGATATATCGTTTTTGTCCGAGAAAGAGCAAGGTCAATCGAGACATACGGAGAGAGAGAGAGATAGAGATAGAGAGAGATTGAGTGAGCATGGCCCACCATGAGGTCGAAAGAGTGGTGGCGGCTTGGATGGACTGACCTAGATAGACAATCTGCGTGAGAGAGTATAGAGTGTGTCGATCGAGGCCGGAATAGGGAGATATATCATTTGTGTGTGAAAGAAAATGAGGTTAAACGAGACTCAGATAAAGAGAGCGAGATTGAGCGAGTGTGGCCCGCCGTGCGGAAGAAAGAGTGAGATAGTCTCGAGGGAGTGACCTAGATATATAACGTGCGTGCGTGCGCATGCACGAGAGGTTGGGGGGCTAGATAGGCAATGCATGTATTTAGCGCGAGAGGGTGAGAGGGAGAGGGGAGAGAGAGAGAGCTCGGCATGGGGTGCAATGGCGGGTGTGTGAGGTAAATACATTTGGTAACAGAGTGGAAAAAAGGGGTTGTGTAGTTGAGAGACTTAGAGATCGAAACATGGAGAGAAAGAATGAACGTGTGTTGGAAACCGATAGCTTCCTAAGGTGGTTAGGAGAGGAAGATTGACCGTTACAGGAAGTATATAGCGTTTGTGCGGGGGGGTGGGGGGGGGTGGCTAAAAACAACATTTGAATGTACATAGTACGAGACTTAATATCGATGTTTCAATTCGGTGTACATTGTAAGATTTGAACCGAGGACCAGGCATACGTGTAATTATTTCGAATTCGTGCCTTACTAAGTTTCGAAAAGTTGACATTGACTCAGTTTGTTGTGCTATTTTGTAGGTCATATGTTTGAATCCATCCAAAAGTTTTCTCACTACCATGGTGTTCATCATATACATATGAATTTGTATTAAAAAAGTAGCATGGATACAGTGAAATGTGAAATCCACGTTAGAATTGGAGATCGCTACGTGACACACACTCTAATTCAAATAACTAACTACGTGACACACACTCTAATTCAAATAACTAATTATGTGACACACACTCTAATCCACGTTAGCATGGGTACTGTGTCGATTTTTTTCAAATAACTCCTCATTAATTAATTTATAGTACTCCCTCTGTTCACTTTTATAAGACCTTGAAGACATTTCAGACAATGTGCAAAACAGTTCATTTTAAGTTGTCTGAAACGACTTACAAAAGTGAACGGATGGAGTATCTCGTTTTGAATGACTAATTATTGCAAGGAAAACACGGGCATGGTAATACATACAGATTCGTTTGCAAATGAAAGAAGATTCTTTGCATTCTCAAATGTAGGCGCACCAGGCAAACCAGGGTCATGTCGGGGTGGACGCTGCTTCGGTGCCTTAAAGGCAACTGCCTTTGGGTCACTGACATGTGGGCCAGCCACCTGTTGGGCCCATATGTCATGGACACAAAGGCAGGTGCCTTAAGGCACCGAAGCATAGTCCTGTCGGGGTGGTCGCGTGTGTCGGACGGACGCGTAGCACCCAGCCGCCCACCCCCTCCCCCCCAAAAAAGGACGACGACAATATAAGTTCGCGCTTGCACATTTCGGATTGAAATATCTGGCGGCCCCAATTCCAGTCCTGCAGAATCTCTCTTCTTCACCATCCCCTTCCGCGCCCAGATTGCTCAAATCCCTAATTCGCCGCCAACCCTCGAATTGCCCCTCGTCTCGTCTCTTTCCCCACCGTTCCCCACCTCTGTGCCGTACGACAACGACAAAGACGACGGTCGCGCTTCACCACCGCACCGAAGCTACCTCATCTATGCCCTCGTCCACCGCACCGGGTGGTCCACCGACAACGTGGGCCACCACAACCGACGTGCCTCACAGACACCGAGTTCCATCGCATCAGGTGCGCTTCACCGATGCCGTCTCCTAGCTCACCGGGGCTACTTCACCGAGCACATCGTCACACCTCCGCCCCCGAGGCCGTTGGGGCTTCACCAACGGTCTCGTCCACCGCATCGCAGTGCTCCACTGCCACTCAAGATCTGCATCTGTGCGCGGCCAGCCAACGCCAGCGCATCACCCTCAACGGCTCTGAAGTGACCCACACTCTAGCTAGGTGAGCATGCCCAAACACCGGCCCGAACTAGGTATCCACACATCACTCCCTTGTGCACTGTTCCGACGATGTTTGGATATCCTTTCACTGCTCTCTTAGCTTACACGCCTATGCAACTCTGACCTTAACTCTTATTTCTTCTATAGATATCATCTGAAACAAGCAAATCCATATTTTAGCGAAGCATGACGGCGCTACGGGATCTGGTACACATCCTGCACACCCGTATAACCTTGTAAGTATCTGTCCTTCGGTACAACATCAAGGTCGATTCCTCTTATTTGATCAACCATTCGTCGTGTCAAAAATACAGAGGGGGATGTAAGGAGCACAAGGCCTGCACATCCAAGCAAGTGGTAACATGGACTTGTACATGGAACATCCCAAGCGCAAGCAGAGCTGCAGTGAGCCTGTACAACGAGCTAGCGTAAGTCCCCACATTTCATTTAATTCGTACTGGCATTCGTGTATGATTTGTGTGCAGTGGCTGATCCACGAATTCAAGTTACCAGGGGCGAACATTTAACTTAAAAAATACGAAGGCACTTGCACTCCGGAAATCAACATAACTTGAGAAATGTGAAGCTACATGCACTTTGAAAACCAGCTAATGATCCAAAGTAGTTCAGATTATAAACACTAAATGATGCAAGCACCAAAAAACACAAAATGCAACATGGTGTACAAGGACTACAAACATGGTCTGTACCTTCTTGAATTATTCGTTTTCTGGCTGAAAATATCGAAGTGTAATTGCACGTATAACCAGTGCACAAACTGCATATCAATATATCTATCCTGCACAAGTATGCCAATAGTTTAAAACAACAGATTAGAAAAGTATTTATGCTATGTTGTCATGATACGAGGACTTTCTGGTAGATGGCCTCGACGTTTCCTCAAGCTATGAAAATGCACTATAATTTGCTTGTCATCAATGCCTGCAAATCTCTGTCTCTCTCAACATAGTAGATCATCATTAGACACTAAATCCTTCAATGAGCTTGCAAAATGCTTGCATTAGATCCCTCATTAGACACTATATGTTCATCACCAGGAGCATGTAAAATGTTTGCATCAAATCCTTCATTAGCAGTCTGTTCATTAGACACTTCAAGCTCAAGAACAACCTGAGCTTGTATGTTTGCACCGGAAACTTGATTAGATACATCAGATTCAGTAAGTTCGGTATTGATTGGGGGAGTTATAAAATAAGTAGAAATTGGTTTCATTTTCTCATATATTCCCTACATACAAGCAATTTTACAACACCGTCAGGTTTAACTATTGGCCAGAAATTGAAGAGTTGAATTAGATATAATCAGGGATGTGATGTACCTTCTCGTTGCGCATGCTACTCTTGCAAGCTGCGACTGTACGTTTGTGCAAGCTCGATGTCATGCCCGTGCTGCCGCCGCTGCCTCCCACGCAAGCTACACGCAGGTTTGGATCTTCATCTTCTTGTCCTTCCGTTCGCTTGAAGCCCGGCGACCGCCCTCCAACGACGGCGCGAGGAAGTGTTGTGTCGGTCTATCCAGCGGCGGCTAGGTTAGGAGCGAACCAGATGGAGGCTGGAGCGAATGAATTGGGATTTTTCCTGCTGTCGATCGATATGGGAGGCGCTCATTTGGGCCACGAGCCTGCTATAGGGCCTACCTTGCACTTATGTTATTGGCCCATCCAAATTGAAACATTTTTCTTCATTTTTTACATTGCCTGCTCGTGCGTTGGGACGAACAAAAGTAGCATGGGCCAACCTGGACGACTCAAACTAGGTGCACACTTTCCAGCCACCTGAGGCGGCCGCCCATACCAGCCCCTATGGTGGTGTCGCCCCTTTTTGCGTGTATAATTGGATAGTGAAAAATATTCCAGTGGCGCTTTTGATTTACCCACAGAATGGTTGAATTGCTTGTTTCTATGAACAGTGTTCGCTAATAATGTGAAGGATGCCAGTCTTTTCATCCTTTTGTAGATTGCTTAGATCTCGATATGCCAAAAGTAATCGCATGAAATATACAGTAAAAGCCAGTGTGATGTGTTTGGCTACAACTAGTCTGACTACACGTCCTCATATAACATATCAGGGACGCACCATCTTACCAGATTAACCATTCGACTTACCCATGCAGTGTGGGAAGAAAGAAGTATTGGGACTGCGTATCCAAGCAATTCATGCCATGGACTCCTTCGTACAACCTTGTAAGCGAAAAAGATGTTGCAGTGTGCCTGTACAAAGAACTAGCATAAGTTCAGTTACCTGCTTCTCGGAGTTTTAGTTAGCCACTTATTGCAAAATTGTTCAATTACGTTGCTTGGCTTAATTTAGTTTGCTACTGATTACATAATGGCACAACCTGTTAATCATATTGTAGACTGCGCCTATCTATGTGTTTGATACTTACTGTTAAGAATTACCTGTTTGCCTTAACTTAAATATCTACGTGTTTAACTGCTTTGCTGCTGCAACAGCGGGTTACAATAATGTTAATAACTACTTTTCAGCATCTAATTGAAACTCTTTAATTCCTTGTTTGTTTAACTGGTTTGCTGTTATAACTCCTAGTTGAGATGTTTTGCTAACTTCAACTTTTCTGAATCCAACCGGAACTTTAATGGCAAAACAGGTTAGCCCAAGATCAAAGAGCGAGGTCCCCATGGACGTTGCATCATCCCACAGCAGTGGCACCGGCCCAATCGTGCATTATGAATTGCCAACTGCTGATGCTCTAGAGGCTAAACTAGTGGTAGAAAGATATTCTGCTTCTGCACTTAGAGATGAAGTTGACATGTTGAGGAAGCAAACAACACAATCACAAGCAGTACTCAAGACAACCATTAAATATTTGATGAATTTCAAAATGAAGCAAGCTGAGACTGACCAGATTGTTAAGGTCCCGAAGGAAAAAAGGAAATTAAATTCCTACTTGGTAAATCATAGGTGAAATGTTCTTTCCATAGTTGAATAACCTTTGTGTTGTCTGTTCATGTAATCAATCAAACCATTTGTTTTAGAGATCATGTACTAATTGTTTTTTTTGTTTGTAATTTTATTTGAGCACAAGTCTGTATTAATTGATAAGACTCGGAGACATTTCATTTGGATTGCTGTGCCAGACCTACAAATATGCCAATCGGGCTGAATGTGCATTCAGCAATAGTAGTATAGATGGACCATAAGTGACACGCGTCGGAAAGGGCCAAGATGCTGGCTAAAAAAAGGATGCTGTTGTAGCAAAAAAGTATAGTGGCCTGGCTTATGTATGTTAGTTGATATTATTGATCCATATACTCTATTAGTGTTTATATGTCTGTTAGTTCCGTACATTCTTGGTTGATTGACTCGGTATTTGAATCTTGATACATCGCTTGTGTACATATCTAAATGGAAGTACACATTATGTTGCGTGTGACATTTGAGTTGGACATGAAGTGTTCCAAATATTCGAATTCACCTTAAACTGGATTCTAGTTTCTGAATTTGAGTATCGACATTTGTAAACCATATTCATATATGACAGTGGAATACATCTTTGTTGTCCTTTTGAAGATATATAAAAACACATAGAATGATTTATAAAGATTCATATAGGAATACAAAATGGATTTGAATTTAGTTGCCAGGGTAAACATGGATGCTTATTGTCCCAAAATTCGAAAGAAACAGCAAAATGTCCACTCCCACATCGGCTGCCCGAAGCCAAGTGTTTGGGAGATGGAAATTACTGTCTACCCATTACACGGACAATCCATCGGCCCGATTTCCACTGCTCTAAATAGGGGTAGGTTAGTAACTTCAATTAGACGTGACACGACCGCCTCTGAGCCCATTCCGACACGGTGGGCGTCAAACATGGGCAGCAAAACTCATTTGATTCAAGCTCGTCCGAAAGACCTCTGTTTCTCCCTCCATTCCCCATTCATACACGGTGCACGGCAAAACAAACTCTCCTCGTCCGAAATAGATGTAGGCTAATATTTTAAATAGGGACAGATGTGTAACTTCCATCAGACGTGACACAACCGCCCTACCTGTCAGCCTGTTCATACACCGTGGGCGCCAACCGTGGGCGACAAAACACCCTCTCCTCGCCCGAAATAGTTACCGGCAAATATTTGGGAGATGCGAGATTACCGTCCTATCCCCAACCGACGAGGCATCCAAATTTGAAACGGGGGATAAGTTCATAACTTTCCCATATTTCAGACAGGCGCGTCCCAAAAACATGGTTCCCCGTACCTCTCCCTCCATTTTCCCATTCATACACCGTCCGTGCTAGAACACCCCATTCCCACACCAGCCTCCGTCCGCCACCTCATCCATCACCGCCGTCCTCCACCACATCCATCGCCACTGTCCTCCACCATGCCGGAGCGCCTACCAAGACCGCGTCGTCCGCTGCTAGAGATGGACGTTTCTCATCCACGACGACAGACCAATAGCCTTGCATCGCGTCCTCTCGCTTCATCGGCGCCGTCGTCCTCTTTGTCGGGGCCGCTCACACGACCTTCTCTTCCACCGCAACGGGACTTATCCCTCGATGCACCTGTCTACCGTTGCAGATCTGCTTCAACACCACCGACAGCCATCGCACCCCTGATGCCTACACGGCGCCGCAAGAGAGGTGGTACTTCATATCTCCTCAACTTTTTGATCTCAACCAGAAAATACATCTTAACTTGGTTACTCTACTTTCTTTTCAGCTCTTAGAATTTAGTTCTTAGTTCAAAGCAAACAATGGATGCTAAATATCATTTCTCCGGTTTCCAGCTTCAAATCTGCAATGGCACAACCATAATACGGTTTAATTGATCCTGCTTAGGGTTTAATTGATCATGTTGGTTCCGTGGTGGTTCCTTTAATAGAAATCAGAGGGGAAACCCTCTTTTGCTAAAAAAATATATGCTTAGAGTTTCCCCCTTTTATGATCACTATACGATCAGAATACGTGCTTCGTGTCATAATAACATTGCTCCACCCATCAAGCTAAACAAGCTTAGTTGTTCAAATACGAATATGATATTATTAAAACAGAGTTGTTTGATTGGTCAGCTAAATGTTCCTAAATTAGTTTCGAAAATGCATGTTCGCCGCTCGGGTGTGTATCTCTGTGTGTGGTCTGGTCAGCACGGTTGGGGAGGTGAACTTTGCATATGCAGGGGTTTATAGGGAGACACTCTCCAAGTTGAAACCGCAATGCATTCCATAGATAATCTGACTACTTTTTATGTTTTCATGAATCTCATATTCTGAACAGCATCATAATGATTATGAGCTTGCGCGCATGAAAAGAATAAAGCAGAACAATGCCATGGCTGTCAAACTTGGCATTAAGGGACTGAAATCAAGTCTGGATGCAATGCAATGCAAACACTCTCCACCTACAGATTCATGCTCAGAATATGATCCTAACAGTGATTCTGAGCTAGAGGGAGACCTAAGTCAATGTAGCTCCCTAGTGGAGGAGTCAGAGGAAGATGCCCTATCTTATTCACCCATCAAGGTACTTGCTCTAACTTTCCAAGGTTACATTGCTCGCACATATCTTGCAAATGATACTTTGCATTGCTTCTACTTTGTTGAACTACCATTAGCTTAGTTTACACATCGTGTATGTGAATACGCCCTGCCTATCCATTTTCAGTACATATTCCATCTGTCATCATACCATATTTATCCATTCAAATGATATTCTTGTGTATCAGACATTCAAAAGGAAGAGGGCGATTGCTGATCGTGGAGGAGCACAAGCAAAGTATTTGGAAAAGGTAGTGGCACCTGATAAATCAAATAGCCCATTAGGTGTAGTTGCAATATCACCTAACCCACAAAATACACCAACTCTAGCAGACTCTAGCCCTACTACACTGGTCATTTCTGATGCCCCAACTCAGCAGACCCCAACTGCAGCAAACAGTATGATTATGCCAGTTGACATAGCACCAGTTGTACGATGCAAAACCCCCATTCCAGCAAAGAGTACACCAAATCCAGTTGCCAAATCCCTTTTCGAACCAGAGAGAGCCCCAATTGCAGAAAATAGGACCCCTGTTCCATTTCTTCCCAGTTTAGAAGACGAAGCTTATGTTGTTGTCAGGAACTTTTTGCGCATCTTTCCTTCATGGAAAGACTATACCGCAAACACAGAACAATTTCCAGACTTCCTCCGCAACTTACGTGCAAGTAATGTACTAATGTTATTCATGGTCATTACTGCATATGTTTCTGCTGACAGAAGACACAAGATTTCATTCTTTTAAATAGGCGAGGTGCAAACTGGATTGTGATGACGAGCAAGGGTTGGTTGCGCTTTTCAAGCACTCATTGATGAAGTATCGTTCCTACCTGAGGCAAGCGCACTTCGATGGCAAGCCTCTGAACAAAATTTTGGTAAAGTCTCCGGTGCTACATTTATCCGACGGTGACTAAAATAATCTTGTTACGCATTGGTCTTGGCTGCAGCGTAAGGTACTGTCTATGATATCACATCACAATTTGAACTACATTTCTGCATTTGCCTTAATGTCTCACTTGTACGAAAACTGTTAGCAGAAGAACATTCGTTCTCAAGGGACCACAGAATCTCGCAACTATACTGCACACTGCATTGCTCTTGTGAGTACCTCTTGCCCTGTATGACCATACTTACTTTCATAGCTGTTTGATTATGTAGCATCACTGCACATGTTAGCCTCGTAATCGTCCATTTGGTGGACATTATAAGATCCGTATGGACTCTTACATAAATTTAGAATCAACCCAATGCTTTCGAAGAGGTTTAGCTCTGCAGTCCTCTTGTAAGGACTGAACGTGGTCTATCACTGTACTTACATTAACAGCTACTCCCTCCGTACCATAATATAAGAATGTTTTGTACAGTACACCAGTGTTCAAAACACTCTTGTATTATGGGAAGAGGGATTGGTTCATTTTGTAGCATTCTGCATCTTATCTCCCTCGCCCACCATTTACTAAAAAGATCAGATCTATATTTAATCTTACCAACAAGTAGAATACACAGACAATGCCAGTGCAGAAGTGTAGTCCATTGCTCTTGTCAGTACATTTTGTCCTGTAACGCTTGTACTTCCAGGGATTGGTAGTTGATTATGTAGCATCAATCTGCATCTTATCTTCATTATCCTCTATCCCTTCCAGTATTGTCATATCTATAATTACTCTCTACAAAATGTAGAGTATAGGCAATGCTTATGAAGAAGATTCTGTGCTGAAATTCTTGAGTTATCCTTCCCTTGCAATGGAGAAGGGCATTATAAAGCCAGTGTTAATTGTTAATGTAAGTCAGTCCTTCTAAAGCATTTATCCTCAACTGCTATTTAATTTGCTCATACTCCCTATCATTTACTGCTGTTTAGTTTGTTGTTTCTACCAAAATGCATGTTCGTAAGAACCGTAAGTTCTAAGTTTTACTTGTAAAACCAAATTCCTTATTCATACCATGCACATTACTTAATACTCCCTATATGTATGCTTGTTTTTGTGGATCTATAATCCAGTGTGTGGTGAAGCAGCCCAGGTTTGCACCTTGTCATCTCCTGTTTTATCTTACTGATGTGGCTGATGATATGAACAACATGCCATGCATATTATCCAAAATAGATACAATGATTTTCTTTGCCCTTCATCTATGCTTGTTATGTTGACATGGTAATCCAGTAGTGTGGTGAAGCTCCCCACATTATGAACAATGCCAAATTATGCTATTGATATTTTGAACATACTCTTTATTTTCTAATTTGAAATTGGATAGAATTGACAGAACAGTTATCATCTTTGTTTATACACGTGCAAAACCTGTCATCTCTCTGCTTTGTTTCAGGGTGATATGCCTGATGGCATGCACAAGTCTGCTGAAGGCTGTGAGACAAACCCAACATATATTGCAGCAAAGAAGGCAAAACATCTTGAAGATAGCGAGACAACCCCAAAGTCTTGTCTTGATGCAGTGTTCAAGTTACTTGAGACTAAAAGTCAGACAATCTCACAAAATTAGTTGTCTGAATCAGTTCGACTGGTTCCCTCAAAAAAAGAATCAGTTCGACTTCTTCAGTCCCAAGTTCTAGCAGAAAGGCATTCTGCAACTCAACTTCGACTTGAAGTCCTATCTCTAAGAAAGATTGCGGAGAACACCAATGAGAACCTCACCGCTAAACACCTACAACTGGAAGCTATGACCGACATGCTAGGCCGGTCTCACAGCCTTGCTCAGCAGCTTGCGCAGCAGTTCCCCCGCAAGGCTAACCTTTCTTGAACTGTCTTGGAAGTGGTCACGGTTCAGTATTATTTTGTTACGCTGCAATGGTGCCCAGTTTTTGTAATCTGCTTCTTCGTTGCGCTTTATGATCACTGGTGGCGAACTTCGATGCCCAATGGATGTAATATACCTTAAATCCTTTGTTGTGCAGTGTAGGTTTATTCTTAGTTACTATGTCGTAATTTCTTTATTGTATAGAGTAGGTTTGTTCTTAATTCCTACTAGTTACGCAGTAGCCCAAAATGAACCCCGGTCCATGATTTTGCGAATCAAATCACGGGCTTTTAACAGGCCAAAATTGTCTGGGTCCTTGTTTGGCCCAAACAGATATCGGCTGCGAGCAGGCCGGATGCAAACCGGGCCGTAGTTAGGCCCAACTATATGACGGGCTTTTAACAGGCCGAAATTAATATAGGGCCGAAATGTTAAACGGGCCCTTAACAGGCCAAAACTAATATCAGGCCGAATTACTTAGTGGGCCTTTAGCAAGTGGGCCTAAAAGCATAGTGTCCAGTTGACGGGCCGAATCTGATATGGGCCATAATTGAGCCCAAAGCCTCTTAAAGGGCCGAACCTGATCTGGGCCGTAATTTGGCCCAGAACGTTGTAGGCTTTTAACGGGCCGGATCTCATATGGGCCACTATTAGGCCCGGAGCGTGGCAGGCCATTAATGGACCGGATCAAATATGGGTCGACATTTGGCCCAAAACATGGCAGCCAGTTAATGGGCCGGCCTACTAGGGTCCTCAAAATCTTGTGGGCCTACAGCTGGGCCGGCCCATTAATGTTGGCGAAATCTCGTGGGCCTTTAGCTGGGCCAGCCCATTATGACCCGCAAGAATCTTGTGGGCCTTTACCTGGGCCGGCTCATTATGGCACACAAAAATCTTGTGGGCCTTTACCTGGGCCGGCCCATTATGGCCCGCAAAATCTTGTGGGCCTTTAGCTGGGCCAGCCCATTATGGTCCGCAAAATCTCGTGGGCCTTTAGCTGGGCCAGCCCATTATGGTCCGCAAAATCTTGTGGGCCTTTAGTTGGGCCGGCCCATTTAAACTTGTTGGGCCGTGCCACGTGTCGACGTATCATAGGCGCCTTATGTCCAGTGAGTGGATGACATCTGTCCAGACGATGAGCTGACACGTGTTTCCTCCAGCCAATGATGATTTTACACGTGGAAAATCCCCATTGGTTGGGGCTATTAACGGGTTATCGGATCCAAAACCCAACCCGATAGCTTAATGGCGTTCCGTTACGGTGGATGCCACATGTCGGTCACCCTTGATGAAAGCACTTCTGTGACGCGCGATTTATCGTCATGGAAGTGGACACTTCCGTGATGATAATTTTGGTAATGTCATGGAACACTTCTACGACACCACAGGTATGACTATCTTGATTCTGTCATAAATTTGTCATGGATGTACATGCATGACAAAAAAAGCGACCTACTGTGACAAACATGTATCATCACGGAAGTGTATTTTTTTGTAGTGCGAGTAGTGAGCGGGGGTAAATGGTGTGCGGCCGACGATGGGGAAGAGAGGAGGAAGAAGAAGAGAGGAGGAAGAAGGGGAAGAAAGTGCATTCAATCTCAATTCTACTAGTACTACTACCAGGATATACCGTCCTTCGGAGTGTAAATAGTTACACCGATGACATGTGGGTCTACCACAACAGGGCCCATATGTCAGTTAATGGAGGACAGAGGTGCGTAGGCGTATTTGCGGAAGCATGCTCTATTGGCAAACATGATGGCAGTACTGGGTAAGGCTGATTTAGTAACACCAACACGCTGGTTCAGCTTATTAATTACGTGTCCCATCTGATGCAGCGTGTATTGTCACTTCACTGCGAAACTAGTTGAATAGTTCTCTCTGACCAATATGGGGAATAATGGATCGCGAGGACTTCCTTTCTACAGTATCCCTATGCCTCTACGCTCACTTCACTCATTTTGCTCCGTACCTAGTCACTTGTTGAAATCTGTAGAAAGACAAATACTCCATATTTGGGAACAGAGGGAGGCTTTTACTCCATACTTTTGGGAACAGAGGGAGTATCACCATATGGAGGGAACAGAGGAAGCTTGAAATATGAACATGTCAATGGAAGGGAGTAAGCCCCATGCATGCATGCAACATGCAACACTCACACGTACACATGGACGCACGCAACACTCACGCACCCATGCAGCACACAACACACGACGCAACACACACGCTCACGCTCAAGTGCTCAACCTACTCCCTACGTCCGTGAAAGACTATACATTTAGAGATTTATACATTGACCAGGGCATAATTAGCGCCCAAAAGTAGCAGACTTATGTGTGCATGCGACCATTGAGATAAGAAGATTAAATGAAGGCCGTTGCATGCTATAATTAAGGATAGACATGTAGCCTATACCTATAGCACAAGATGGTGCATTAGTCAATCAATATTGATTTAGACTAAAGGCTAAATGCATTGGAAGTGTAGATGTACATAATGTACTACACTCTTTGTTTTATAGCCGATGTACACTCTTTGTTGGAAGACCGAGGGAGGACACGTGCATGCACTCACATACACAGCCAGGGCGGTTCGCGCGCAAGGGTTGGACTCGTGTCGCGCCTGCGTAAAGTTTTATTTAACTGATTTCTTTGCTCTGCCAACTGACAGGTGGGACCCAGAAACCAGGTGACAATTTAACCAGTCAACAAAGTGCATGTCGACTATGTGGCCGGTCAGTAGGGTGCAATACGGTGCTCTACGATGAGCTAGTGATCGTATAATCGCCGCAAAACTATATATAGTGACCGTAAAGAGTGTATTGTTATATACGTTGACTGCCAGTGTATTTTTCTCGTTTCAAATTAAGCCATATTAATCGGAAAGGATGTAGTATGGACTACTACTACTAGTACTAGTACTGCTTTAATGTGTCCCACCAACTCGCCGAACGAGGAGAAGCTTGCTTACTATGCCTCTCCCTCGCCCACGCGCGCGGTGGTTCGCAGGACGAGGAGAGGGTTTTGACTACATCGCCCTCTCCCTCTCCCTCTCCCTCTCCCTCTCCCTCTCCCTCGCCCTCGCCCTCGCGGTGGACGTGCAGCAGTTCAATCGATGTCAGATTGCCAGAAGCATATGGTACTGTAGTAGCATCATTGTTGGACCTTCCGAAGAGGCGAAGAGCCAAGTGCAAGGTTCACACGAGTACGAACTGTTGAACCTCCCGAAGAGGCAAAGAGCCAAGCGCAAGGTTTTATAGGAGTTGTCGTCCTAGTAGGAGTGTACTACAACTATAGCGAACGATGCTACTGTATGATGCCGCCACGTCACGTATATCCAAAGTTGTGCCACCTTTTTTTCTCAAAGAGCGTGTTGGAGCCCGTGCAACAACCACACAAGTTGCACGTACACATAACACATTTACTAGTAATAAATTCTAAAGGACAAATGCCAGTATGCCACACAAGTTCATCTCCAACTCATGTGATAAATTTGTGCACGACTAGTCTACATATATTAACAGCGCTACCGTTCACAATTACCGTACTCCACTTACACGTTATAGATGGGCTACATGTCCTCCTCCAGGTTCCAGTCCCAGGTGTTCTTCATGGATGGCATGATCCATAGAGGTGGGCGACGGGAATCATTGTCGCAGCTTTCTAGTCCGGTTCCACACGATGGAGACTCATCCAAGCTGAAGCGGCATAAATCAGGGATAGCATGTCCCAGCATGTCGTTCATCCGGTGGTGCGCACTGAAGACACAATCATGCTTCATGAATGGCAGGCCTTCCGTGTCATGCACGGAAGGTGGCATCCGCTTCACAATGGGGTAGCTGTCCCTGATGAAAAGCGAGTACTCTCCAAGAGTGTTCCTCGGCACCCACATAGCATCCCGGGGGTCGAACTCGGCGCCGTTCATCTGGTACACGCGGCATCCCAGATCTGGACACATGGTGACGTACATAGTCAAGGTCCATGCATAATAATGTTGTGCTCAAATATGGCGGTCAGTAATACTGTGCAGCAAATAGTACTACTCCGGTATAGAGGAAGTAAAATAATCGGCTTATTATATATAGCCACTCTTGGCTACATGGATGAGATAGTAAGACATGGAAAAAGAAAATTGGTGGCAACTAGTGGGTTCAAGTCTTCAAGGGCCTAGCTAGCTGTAAGCGTCCTCCATGGTAAAAATTACTCCACGGTGGGCGCCAACTGTCGTGGTTTTGTCACGGCAGATGTCCTAGAGAAAGGACTTAGTCATGGAGCCATTGCGACGGGTTAGCTTGAAGGGGTTAAAGCGGACACAGGGACGCAAGAGAGTTTATACTAGTTCGGCCCCTTCGATGAAGGTAAAAGCCTACGTCTAGTTGTGATGGAATTGATGGGGTTTCGATGACCAGGGAGCAAACAAGCTTCGCCTATGTCTCGAGTTGTTGTCTGTTGTCCTTGAACCGCCGCCGGGTCGTCCCCTTATATACACGGGTGACGCCCGTCGGTTCACAGAGTCCCAATACCGGCTCATAGATGTGTCCGGTTTGGTCTCTACTTATTCCTAACTTACAATACAAGTTAAATACCAACGCCGGTTTACGGCTACAGGCCTTGAACCGACTATGGGCCTTGAGCCCTCATCTGCCTTCTTGGGCTTTAACATACTTAACTACTGACGAAGTTAACCCGGCCCAGATAGGCCGGTTTATGCCCAGTAGTGATATCCCCAACATTAGGCCCCAGATTGATTTGAACACGTTCATGTCAATCCTTTAGCAAAAATCTTCATCTTCAATATCTTCTTGTATTTTGTTGAACCGCCGTGATGTCATCTTCTCTGGTCGTTGTAAACCGGCGTGACGTCACCTGTTATAAAGGACCTTAATAGGTCTGCGATAATTAAGGCGACATCTTAGTTTCCAAACCCACGGTCCCTTGATTTTCGCGCCTGACTCCTGTCCCTTGCCTTATAAATAGGACCGAAGGGTCATTTCTTTTTTCCCCTTCGTGCCCATGTGCTTCGTCTTCCTCACGTCGCCCAGCTTCGGAGCTCTGCCGCCACCGTCAACCTCTGCATCAACCTTGGCCGCCGCATCAACCTGGGCGCACCAGAGCACCGCGACAACCTTCCGCGTCTTTCTCATCTCCAGTAAGTCTTCTGTTCTTTTCAACACAGATCTGCTCTAGGGTTTCATGTTCTTCTAGTGTTCATCGCCTGTTTCGTGTTCATACGATAACTCCTAGATGCATCTGTGAATCCTTACTCTGTGTAGCGGTAGCTTTTAGCATCCGCCTTCAGTTTCATGCCTCAAGACCATAGATCTATATGTATCTCTGCCCATTGATTCAGTACTGTTCTTTTTTGAACCTTGAATATTTTCCTTATTTTCTGAACTTGCTTCAGATCCGTCGCTGTAGAGAAGTCTTATGAAATCTGTTTCTGTAAACTTACTCATCTGCTTCAATGTTTAGACCAGGCGGTTTAACTTTGTAGAAAAAACTGCTAAACCGGTATATACCATTAGTCCCCTTGTTGAACCGCCAGATGTTGTTGCTTCATAAAACTCCGGTTTAGATAGATCTGTCTCCGGTTTAACATTGCACATACCAATGTACCTTAATCAATGCATTTTTGAACCGGGATCATCTACCTTGTAGATTTCATCATGACCAAGCAAGTATATGAGTGCAACTGGGTTCCTTCTCGCGTTACAGAGGCTCAACTGGATGATTTAGTCCTGATCGGCGCTTTAGGCAGCAAAGATACCATCCATTGGAGGGCTCCTGGCAAAGAATGCCCTCCCACACCTCAAGAAGGAGAGGTCGTCGTTTTCGTAGATCACTTAGCCCGGGGCTTTAAGCCGCCCGGTTCTAAATTTTACCGGGACATTTTAGCCGATTTTCAACTCCACCCACAAGACACTGGTCCCAACTCTGTTACAAACATGTGTCACTTCCAAGTGCTCTGTGAGGCGTTCTTTCAAGAGGAGCCCATAGTCGAGTTGTTCAGAGACTGTTTCCATCTAAACTGCCGTACTGAGTTTTCTGATGGTTCCAATACGGAATTGGGTTGTGTGGCGATTCAGAAAAGGAAAGAGGTCACATACCCTCATGCCAAACTTCATAGCCACCCCAAAGAGTGGAATCAAACATGGTTCTATTGCAAAGACACCTCCCCTGCTGGCGAAAATCCTTTGCCTGGCTTTCGTCCAGAGCGGCTCAGCAATACACACCCCTTTCCGCAAAGGTTGACTGCCAAAGAGAGAAGCAAATACGCTCCTCAAATGTCCAAGCTCAGAGCCTTCATGGACAACGGTTTAACAGGGGTTGATCTCGCTCGCTGTTGGATATCATGGAGCATACTACCCCTTAGTCAGCGCTCCGGTTTGATGTGTGAATATACTGGCAGTGTTGATGACCCACTGCGACATGCTAACATCCAGCTCACCGACGAAGAAATCACAGAAGCTGTGAATAAGATGCTGAATGAACCGGAACACATTTGTGCTAAAACCGGCCTGCTTCCCTTCTGTGCCACCAACAAACCGCCAGCTGTAAGAGTTTGGTTTTTCCTTTTGCTGAACCTGTTATTGATATGTCTGGTCATTGTTTAATATCAGTGTCTGTGTAACCAGAGAAATGATCCATTTTGGAGCAAGAAACTGCCGCAGGAGAAACTAGAAAAACCAGACAAACCGGAAAGATCAACCCGGCAAAAGACTAAAGCTGTGAAGAAGACTGCCCACAGGAAAAGAACCACTGCATCCTCTAATCCGGCCCCTGATGATGATGTGGATAATCCGGACCTTGAGGTAGGGCTTGACTCACTTGGCTTATTTTTCATGCATCTTATTGATGGTGATAATTGTCAGGATGATGCCGAAGCCAGCCATGCTGATGCTGCAGAGGTAATTATTCTCTCTTCCGATTCAGAACCTTTGCCTTCACTAAAAAATCCGTCAGGCAAACCGGAAAGTTAAATTTTCTCATCCTCTCGCTTACTTGGATCCCAAATTTCTTATGAAGACCCAACAGCACGAAGCTCGCCGCACAACCCGGCACAGCGGCCAGGTAGTTACCTCCACCGGTTTACCGAACAGTCCGGTTTAGAAACGCCGTTCAAAGGTCTCTGATTTGCTTGTCAGTGCTTGTCCTAAAGCGGGCTGTTTTCGTCAACCTCTTAATCCATCTGACTCCGATTATCAGGTTACTTCCCACTCATCTTCTGGCGAGTCATCGGCCACTCAGCTGCCACCGCTCAAAACGGTGCTTGGGTAAGCCATACTTATCTTAATATTTCCGGTACATCACCTTGGAACATATGTTGTATTTGACTTTGTTATTCCTTTCAGGGCCAAGCCTAGGCCGAGCAAGAAGGCTCGCCTGGATAAAGCGGCCGAGGAGGATGCCGTCCCTGAACCGGGCAAAACACCAGATCTTGAAGCGGCTATTCCTGAAGACATACCCAATTATCCACCGCAGCGAGATGACGATCTTATTGCTGAAGAGAGGCCTATTGATACCTCAAGTCCTGTCAACCAGCCCACAAGCCCCATCCGGATTGAGAAATTCACCAATCCAACAAAGCCTACTGATAAGCCAACGGCCCCAGTTCAAACCGGTGATGCCAAGGATGATGAGGTTGTCATTACTAGCATTGGTTGCACAGAGCCAGGCAATCCTGTCGCTTTGTCTAAACATACTGCCAAGGAAGAATTTGCTGCCTTTGGCAAAGGCAAGTGGAATGTTGATCTGGCGACTTACGCTGCTCTGAACGCCCAAGACATCCATTCCGGCTATCTGAACCGGATGTATACCAGTCGTGACTATGAAGCTGGTCTGGTTAACATGATGAAAGATAAGTATGAGGTAACTTCCATATGCTCTTTCCTGCTTTTATGCTTCAATTCTTGCTGACTCTCCTAGCCCCCAAGGGCCGGTTTGTAATCTTCTTTCACATAGGGACTTACTAATATAAATCTTAATGCTTTGAAATTCGCTGATGTAGTCCCCAAGGGCCGGTTCAACTTAGCGTAGTTAAACCGGGACTTTAAGTAATTGAGATTGCCGCATTAGAATCAAACCGAGCAAATAGCCATTAGCCCCCAAGTGCCAAGTTGAATACTTGTATTGATCTTGGGACTTTGTAAGCAATTGAAAGATGAAGATCGAATATGCATTATCCCCCAAGTGCCAAGTGCATAACTTGTTATGTGGTTGGTACTTCAATCCTTGTACCGTTTTGCTGAATCATATAACTGTCTGCATGCAGGCTGAGCTGAAGACGAAAGAAAGCCAAGTCGCTGATCTCCAAGAAAATCTGAAATCCCAACAAGCTGAAACCTCCAAAGCAAAAGAGGAATTAACCAGCGCTTTAAGCGCCATGGAACAGCTTAAGGAGAGCTTCAAGAAGAAGCGGGCGGATTGGGCCACTGAAAAATCCGCTTTAATCAAAAAAGCAGAAGATGCCGAGGCTGCACTAAAACCGATGGCGGATGAACTGACCAGCATAAAGCGGCACATGCATGCCATGACCACTGCTATCTTTGGTAAGCCGGTTTGACTTCTGAATTGATTCTGCCGTCTTACAGAGCTGCCGGTTTGTTAACCCTTTATGATATTTCAGGGACACGCATTGGTCACTTGGGGTCAGATGTGCAGAAGAAATTGAAAGCCGCCTATACATTGATCAAACAACTGTACACTGGTGTACAACGTATCATGTGTACTGCATCCCACAACAAACCGGCGCCCACTTTGATTCAGGACACTCTGACGAAACTGTCGGTGCTTCTTGCCCGGGTTGAAGAGCTGAAGAAATCTGCTGCTCGAACCGGCGCGATCAATGCCTTAATCCGGGAAAAAGCTTGGGTGCCGGATTTTGATCCTATTGAAGTGGCTCAGGGCTATCCCAGCTTGAAGGAAGACGGGTCAGAGTTTAGTGAAGCGGATCTACAAGCAATAAACCGGGACGTGCGTCCGCTAGCTTGTCAATTGGCTGAAGAAGCAGACTTATCTCATTATCAAGCCCACTATGACAATCAAAACAAGCGAGTAGCTACACCAATTCATGAAGCGGAAAATCTTATCCCTCCAATCCGTAAGCATACTTACGCTCCCGATATTGAACCGTCGTTGCTGATCCATGATGAAGCTGTTTTTCAAGCATTAATGGGAATCGACTGGACAACTATTGATTTCCAGCCACTGGGTAGAGAAACTGAAGTTGAAGCGGCGCGGGATGACCCACAACCATCAGGCCAGGCTGGTGACCAAGCTTGAACCGGCAGCCGATTTAAACCGCTTCCCCTTTGAAAAACAATGATCTTGTTTTGGGCACCGTGTTGCCTTGTAATAGGCTAGCTGATACTCTTGATCTTAATATGCCTGCGTGCATAACCACTGCAACTTGTGCTTTCTTTGGGTTATGAACTTTCCAAAGTATTTTCTGCAACATAAAAATCTTAAAGTGCCACCGCGGTTGTACCGTCAGGCGGAGTATGATGTCTGCATATATAAAATCAAAACATCTGAAATTTAAGCATATGATCAAATCTTTGAGATACATAATACCTGCCATCGTTGGGCATGAAGCTGGCTTAGCAATCTTGAAATGGAGGTTCCATAAACCCACACTGTTGGAGGAGATAGCAGCTCCTGTATATATATAAATAGAAAGAAATATCTTTCAAAGAAAAGTATGAAGCAAAGGTAATGACAAAACCGTTTGCAAAAAGAGGCTTATTTGAGCTGATCAGATGGCGTTACCATGGTCGAACACGACCAAGCTCCCGATAGGTGTAGCTATGGTTCAAGTCAGCCAGGTCCCCAAATGAAACCGTGGCATTTATGACGATCAAGTAGCATGGCAATGGTTCGGGTTCGACCAAGCCCCCAAGTGATTCTGTGGCCTTAGGCCGATCAAGAGGCATGACTGGTTCAGACGTGACCAAGTCCCCAAGTGATCTGGTGGCTCTCACCTATCAAGAGGTATTGCATTGGTTCAGACACGACCAAGCCCCCCAAGTGATATAACATGATGCTTTTGAAAAGTTAACTCAAGGGGTAAACCGGAGGCCGCTTTAGAACAACTCCGTGTAACCACACATGATGTAACAGAATAGATGCCCCGCTTTAGCTGAGGTTCTGGTTTATTATATTTAATCATAATATATACATCATCGTAATATGTACACAAGTAGAGCCAATGGCTCAGGTATAGTAAGGCCAAAGATGAGCTATGTTCCACGGCCTGTTGGTCTCCTCCTCTGATGTACGTGAGTCTTTATGCTCTTGAATATCGATCAGATAGTATGACCCGTTGTGCAGATTCTTGCTGACCATGAAAGGTCCCTCCCAAGGTGGGGATAGCTTATGCATATCAGTGTGATCTTGGATGAGCCGAAGCACCAAATCTCCTTCCTGAAAGGTTCTGGTTCTGACTCAGCGACTGTGATAACAACGAAGATCCTATTGGTAAATCACCGAGCGGGCGGCTGCTATGTCACGTTCTTCATCCAACAGGTCCAAAGCGTCTTGCCGTGCTGTCTCATTGTCTGCTTCCACATAAGCCGCCACACGGGGTGAATCATGACGGATATCACTAGGGAGAACCGCCTCCGCTCCGTAAACCATGAAGAACGGTGTGTATCCTGTTGATCTGTTGGATGTAGTATTGATACTCCATAACACAGATGGTAACTCTTCTACCCAACAACCCGGTGTTCTCTGCAAAGGAACCATAAGCCGGGGCTTGATGCCTCTCAAGATCTCTTGATTAGCCCTTTCCGCTTGACCATTGGACTGTGGGTGTGCCACCGATGAAACGTCGAGCCGGATGTGCTCTCGTTCGCAGAACTCCTTCATGGCACCTTTGGACAAATTTGTACCATTATCTGTGATGATACTGTGTGGAAAGCCAAACTGGAAAATCACTTTTTTGATGAACTGAACCGCCGTGGCCGCATCACACTTGCTAACAGGTTCTGCCTCCACCCACTTTGTAAACTTGTCAACCGCCACCAGGAGATGGGTCTTCTTATCTTTGGGCCTTTTGAAAGGCCCAACCATATCCAGCCCCCAAGTCGCAAACGACCAAGTAATTGGAATCATTCTCAATTCTTGAGCTGGCACATGAGCACGTCTTGAAAACTTTTGGCAACCATCACATCATCTGACCAGATCCTCCTCATCAGCATGAGCAGTTAACCAATAGAAGCCATGGCGAAACGCTTTAGCCACCAGAGATTTTGAACCGGCGTGGTGACCACAATCTCCTTCGTGGATCTCACGCAAAATTTCACGGCCTTCTTCAGGAGACACACAACACTGAAACGCCCCTGACACACTGCAATGATGCAACTCACCGTTTATAATAGTCATGGACTTGGATCACCGGATTATCTGTCGGGCCAGAGTCTCATCCTCTGGTAACTCGCCCCGGTTCTTGTACGCCAGGTAAGGAAGCATCCAATCCGGAATAACATGAAGAGCTACCACCAATTGAGCCTCCGGATCAGGAATAGCCAAATCCGCTTCACCAGGGATCTTGACCGACGGGTTGTGCAACACATCCAGAAAAACATTGGGCAGGACCGGTTTGCGCTGAGAGCCCAGCCGGCTTAAAGCGTCTACCACTTCATTCTTCCGCCGGTCCACGTGGTCCATCTGATAGCCTTTAAAGTGACCTGCAACAATATCCACCTCACGATGATATGCTGCCATGAGTGGGTCCTTGGAGTCCCAAGTGCCAGATACTTGCTGAGCCACAAGATCCGAGTCACCGAAGCACTTAACTCGACTTAGATTCATCTCCTTAGCCATCCGGAGACCGTGGAGCAAGGCTTCATACTTAGCTGCATTGTTAGTACAAGGGAACATTAAGAGGAGAACGTAACAAAACTTATCACCTCGTGGGGAAGTTAATACGACTCCAGCCCCCGAGCCTTCCAATTGCCTGGATCCGTCAAAATGGATGGTCCAATATGTGTGATCCGGCTTTTCTTCAGGTGCTTGCATTTTCGTCCAATCATTGATGAAATCAACAAGTGCTTGAGACTTAACCGCCGTCCGAGGCACATACTTTAAACCGTGTGGCCCAAGCTCTATAGCCCACTTGGCAATCCGGCCAGTCGCTTCCCGGTTCTGGATGATATCCCCCAAAGGAGCAGAACTGACCACCATAATTGGGTGCCCTTGGAAGTATTGCTTAAGCTTCCTGCTTGCCATAAAAACTCCATACACCAGCTTCTGCCAATGTGGATACCTTTGCTTGGACTCAATGAGTACCTTGCTGATATAATAGACCGGACGTTGAACCGGATGCTCCTTACCTGCCTCCTTTCGCTCCACCACAATAGCCATGCTGACCGCACGAGCATTAGCAGCAACATATAGCAGTAACAGCTCCTTGTCAATGGGAGCGGCGAGCACAGGCGGACTGGCCAATTGCCGCTTTAAGTCCTCAAATGCTTCATCAGCAGCGGAACTCCAGACGAACTGATCCATCTTCTTCAACATCTGATACAAAGGGATTGCCTTCTCACCAAGGCGGCTGATAAACCAGCTTAACGCGGCAATCCGGCCTGCCAGGCGCTGAACATCATTGATACACTTCGGTTTAGCCAGGGAGGTGATGGCTGCGATCTTCTCCGGATTAGCCTGAATTCCCCTATTGGACACCAGAAAACCCAATAACTTGCCCGCAGGTACACCAAAGACACACTTGTCCGGATTAAGCATCATCTTGTACGTCCTTAGGTTATCAAAGGTTTCCTTCAAATCGTGAACCAGAGTCTCCTTCTCCCTGGACTTAACCACGATATCATCCATGTAAGCATGTACATTACGGCCAATCTTCTTGTGAAGACAATTTTGTACACACCGTTGATAAGTTTCCTGGGCACTCTTGAGCCCAAAGGGCATAGACACATAGCAGAAGGCTCCGAAAGGAGTTATGAATGCCGTCTTCTCCTGGTCCTTAACTGCCATTTTGATCTGATGATAGCCAGGATATGCATCCAAAAAACTTAAACGCTCACAACCCGCCGTAGCATCAATAATTTGATCAATACGGGGGAGGGCAAAAGGATCTGCTGGACAAGCTTTATTAAGATCTGTGTAATCCACACACATGTGCCAGGTGCCGTTTTTCTTAAGGACTAGCACCGGATTGGCAAGCCACTTAGGGTGAAAAACTTCAACAATAAAACCAGCTGCTAAGAGCCTGGCTACCTCTTCTCCAATCGCCTTGCGTCTTTCTTCGTTAAACCGGCGGAGGAACAGTTTCACCGGTTTGTATTTAGGATCCACATTAAGGGTGTGCTCAGCGAGTTGCCTCGGTACACCTAGCATGTCAGAGGGCTTCCATGCAAAAATGTCCCGATTCTCATGGATGAACTCGATGAGCGCGCTTTCCTATTTCGGATCCAAGTTGGCACTGATGCTGAACTGCTTGGACGAATCGCCAGGTACGAAGTCAACAAGCTTAGTTTCTGCTGCTGATTTGAACTTCAGGGCCGGATCATGCTCCATAATTGGCTTCTTTAATGGAGTCATGTCCGCCGGATCAACATTGTCCTTATAATACTTCATCTCCTCGGTGGCACAAACCGACTTTGCGTAGGCCGCATCTCCTTCCTCGCACTCCAAAGAGATTTTACGGCTTCCGTGAACCGTTATTGTCCCCTTGTGACCCGGCATCTTGAGCTGCAAATACACATAACAGGGCCGCGCCATAAACTTGGCGTAGGCCGGTCGCCCAAACAGGGCGTGATATGGACTTTGGATTTTCACCACTTCAAACGTCAATGTCTCCGACCTGGAATCATGATCATCCCCAAAGGCCACTTCCAGAGCTATCTTACCAACAGGATATGCTGATTTGTCAGGTACCACACCGTGGAACACCGTATTAGACGGTTTGAGATTTTTATCTGTTAGTCCCATACGACGGAAGGTCTCATAGTACAAGATATTAATGCTGCTCCCTCCATCCATGAGCACTTTGGTGAACTTGTAACCTCCCACCTGAGGCGCCACCACCAGAGCCAACTGACCCGGATTATCAACCTGGGGAGGGTGATCCTCTCTGCTCCATATGATTGGCTGTTCAGACCAGCGTAGATAACGGGGCACGGCCGGTTCAACAGAGTTGACTGCCCGCCTCTGAACCTTCCGGTCTCGCTTGTCCAAGCTAGTGGTGAAGACATGGTACTGCCCACTACTCAACTGCTTTGGGTTGCTCTGGTAACCTGACTGTTGCTGCTGTTGGTTGTAACCACCCTGGTTGTTCTGATTATTTTGATTAGTATGTCCGCCCGGATTACCATTAAATCCTGAACGGGAATTTCCTCCACCGTAACCCGGCCCGGATCCTGAACCACCGCCGGAGCCGTGATCATACCTGAAAGCATTAGAATTCTTGAACTCCTGCATAATGAAGCAATCCTTCCAAAGGTGGTTTGCTGGCGCCTCCTTCGTCCCATGTCTCGGACAGGGCTGGCTCAGTAGATAGTTTAGGCGGTCCGGGTTAGGGTTGGGCGCCCCACTGCGATTTGGCGGTTTACCCCTGTGTCGCTGGCCCTTGTCCTGCGCGTTGGTATTAGCCACAAAGTCCATGTTACCATCCGCTTTACGCTTGCCTCCACCACCATTGCCTGCCAAATGATGCTGCTGCCCTTTGGAGTTGACGTTCCTCTTTCCCTTTCCTGCCTTGTCATCATCAGATTCGGGATCCTTGGTACTATCAGAATCAGCATACTTTACCAAAGCAGCCATGAGGGTCCCCATGTCAGTGCAATGCCGCTTCATCCGTCCCAACTTCAGCTTTAGGGGCCCAAACCGGCAATTGCCTTCTAGGGTTAATACTGCGGTGTCAGCGTTGATGCGGTCTAATGAATGCAACACTTGTGAAACCCGACGCACCCAATGAGTCGTTGATTCTCCTTCCTCCTAGACACAGGCAGCTAAGTCCACTATTGACATAGGCTGCTTACATGTATCCTTGAAATTGCTGATAAACCGGGCTCGTAATTGGGCCCATGAACTGATAGAATTAGCCAGCAAGCTTTTTAATCAAGTACGGGCCGTTCCTTCAAGCATCATGGTGAAGTATTTCGCACACGCCGCGTCATCCACATCAAGCATCTCCATGGCCATATCATAGCTCTCCACCCATGTCTCTGGAGGTTGATCTGCCATGTAATTTGGTACTTTGCGCGGGCCTTTGAAATCCTTGGGCAGGCGCACATTGCGTAAAGCGGGGACAAGGCAAGGCACCCCCAAAGAACTAGAAGTAACACCAAGTTTGATCGAGATAGTTGGACGAACCGGTGTAAGCTGCTGAGCCTGATACTGTGCGGCTAACTCGGCCTCCTTGCGCGCTCGGGCCCGGTCCGCCACTTCCTGAGCGTTATCAGCACCACCCGCCGGGTTGTTGCCACGGGGTGCTCCACGTCATTCATTACTCGACACTGCCGGTTCATCCATATGCCTGCTATAGCTCTGGCTTGGACGGGGGGTCGAGTGGATCCGGTCGCGGCTGTACGAGTACGCTTCCTGTTGGACCAAAGCTATCCTCAGAAGCTCCTTGACCCGCCGCGTCTCTATTGCCTGCGGCGAGTCACCTTCGATTGGAATGGCCTCCAGCCGTGCAGCAGCGACAACGAGATTGTCCATCAGGTTGGAGTAGTGACTCGGAGGTGTAGAAACAGCCTGAGGTATAACGGTATTCTGACGAGGCAGATCCGTCCGACAGGGCTGAACCGGCGCGCCGGTCACAGGGGCTTCCGCCCGGTTTACCTCCGGCAGATTACTGGTTCCTGCACCTGGGGTGTTGAAAAGGTCTCTGGCCTCGAATACCGAAGGCAAACAGGATCGGTACTTCCTCCTCATGACTTCATGCGACGCATTCTGGTCCAACATGAGCCTGTAGGCTTGTGCGTCTAAAGCGGCCCGCTCTGCGGTCATCCTGGCATCCTCAGCTGCCAGGTCTTCCTTGGCCTGGGTGATCTTCTCCTTCACCTTTCCTATCTCCGCGTTGTGGGCGTCCTGATCCGCCGGGTTAGCTTCTGCCATGAGCACGGCCAATGTATCAAACAGATCTAATAGAACTTGAGCCGGCGGGCGTACAGAGCCTCCTGCCCCGGCAGCCGTCGCTGCTACTGAACCGGAGGTCATTGGCGCATCGGTCGAAGAATGAAGTGTTGCTTGTGTGCCAGCCATGAATATTCCAACTCGGTTGGGTAGATCAGAGGGGTCCAGAATACTGTCACCATCGGAACAGCCCCCAATCCGGCCATCTTGTAGCTGATATAGGGATTCGGTTTCTCCGGTTGATGACTCATCGCCGGAGTAAATGACGGTCTCGCCGTCAGATCCTGGTCCATCCTCATGACCTCCTCCATGGATGACTCCCACGAAGGCACGCTTCATGGCCGGTTTAACCCGGGCAGATCGCGCATGCTAAGACGTTTCGACGAGGTCGGTGCAGATATCCGGCTCAGGGCCCGGTTCTCCGATCTTGCCGATGAAAACGTGTATGCCACCAAAGGGGACCCAGTACCCGTACTCAACTGAGCCGGCCTCGGGGCCCCAGCCTGCATCGTCGATGTAAAGCTTGCCGCGACGACTCTTAGTCATCCGGCCTACGGCGTAGCCCTCGAGTCCTTCAAAGCATCCCTCCAAGAACTTGAAACCATCGTGCGATGGCCCCACGGTGGGCTCCAACTATCATGGTTTTGTCACGGCAGATGTCCTAGAGAAAGGACTTAGTCGTGGAGCCATCGTGACGGGTTAGCTTGAAGGGGTTAAAGCGGACACGGGGACGCAAGAGAGTTTATACTAGTTCAGCCCCTTCGATGAAGGTAAAAGCCTACGTCTAGTTGTGATGGAATTGATGGGGTTTCGATGACCAGGGAGCAAACAAGCTTCGCCTATGTCTCGAGTTGTTGTCTGTTGTCCTTGAACCACC
This sequence comes from Triticum aestivum, assembly GCF_018294505.1. NCBI lineage: Eukaryota > Viridiplantae > Streptophyta > Magnoliopsida > Poales > Poaceae > Triticum > Triticum aestivum. The sequence goes on along the minus strand of NC_057812.1, from coordinate 49,532,133 downwards.
GCCGGGTCGTCCCCTTATATACACGGGTGACGCCCGTCGGTTCACAGAGTCCCAATACCGGCTCATAGATGTGTCCGGTTTGGTCTCTACTTATTCTTAACTTACAATACAGGTTAAATACCAACGCCGGTTTACGGCTACAGGCCTTGAACCGACTATGGGCCTTGAGCCCTCATCTGCCTTCTTGGGCTTTAACATACTTAACTACTGACGAAGTTAACCCGGCCCAGATAGGCCGGTTTACGCCCAGTAGTGATATCCCCAACACTACTAGTACAACAATGAAAGAGAAGGCGAGAGGGTTAAAAAATGGAATACTTGGGTAGATGGTGATGGTCCGATCGTGGTAGATTGTGTGACCATGTTGCACATCAGTGGTACCATGGGTAACGACTACTAAGATAGTTGATCCCAATATGGCAAAGTCAGCTACAAGGTTCCAGGTTAGACCGAATCACGGATGCAAATGCACATCCAGGGGATGACTGGTCCCTGCAAAATAATGGAGTACCATTAGGGATGCAAATGATGGTTTGTGCATTCCGTTTGTAATCTCCCGTACCTTAGGATGGCAACTAGATGAAACAAGTCCCCTGGCTTGTCACCACGAAGATGCGGCCTAGATGGAACACGGCGTATTCGAACGCGTAGGGGTACAAATCTACCGCGGCCAACATGCGCCAACCTCGGCCCTGTCTGCCGTTACTGCCTCTTGTATTTATGTCAATCCTTATGTCGAACACCGCGATGAGATAGTAATCGTCGTAGGCGCATCGCTTTGTTGGCGGGTCCGCAATTGCTATCTTCTTCAATCTCATGGAGGCATCATCATACGTATTCAAGCCCAGCCAGTCCGGAAGGCCGATCCCAATGGTGGAGAAGGGGTCTACCGGAACAGCCGCACTGCTGTGGATGTTGTGCATAATGATGGTGGTATCCGGCCAGAGGTATGCAAGACAATCTTCGTTGGCACCGACCCAGACCTATATATAAGACGGTGGACAGAGGAGAAATTACGGTATGGAAATGGAATAACTAAGTACTACATGATCAAACTCCATTACTAACCTGCTCATCGGACAAAATCTGACTACCTCTCAACGTCGGCAACTCTAGCGGAGTCAACGTGCAACCATGGCTAGGGAGCGGTGGACTGTTTGAAGGATTGTCCCATAGAAGAACCTTCTCCTCGAGGATGCATGGAAGAACAACAAGCATGGCCTTTTCCCAAGCCTGTGTAAGCAGCGTCTTGAAAAAGTTGGTGTAGGAAGCACCGAGTCTTGCGGCGGTGAGGACGTCGGAGCAGCGTGCGATTTCTCCCAGAGGATCATTGTCGGTGTCAAAACCGGCGGATCTCGGGTAGGGGGTTTCGAACTGTGCGTCTAGGCGGATGGTGACAGGAGACAAGGGACACGATGTTTTTACCTAGGTTCGGGCCCTCTCGATGGAGGTAAAACCCTACTCCTGCTTGATTAATATTGATGATATGGGTAGTACAAGAGTAGATCTACCACGAGATCAAGGAGGCTAAACCCTAGAAGCTAGCCTATGGTATGATTGTTGGTTCGTCCTAAGGACTAAAACCCTCCGGCTTATATAGACACCGGAGAGGGTTAGGGTTACACAGAGTTGGTTACAATGGTAGGAGATCTACATATACATATCGCCAAGCTTGCCTTCCACGCCAAGGAAAGTCCCCTCCGGACACGGGACGAAGTCTTCAATCTTGTATCTTCATAGTCCAGGAGTCCGGCCGAAGGTATAGTTCGGCTATCCGGACACCCCCTAATCCAGGACTCCCTCAGTAGCCCAGGCTTCAATGACGACGAGTCCGGCGCGCAGATTGTCTTCGGCATTGCAAGGCGGGTTCCTCCTCCAAGTACTTCATAGAAGATTTTGAACACAAAGGATAGTGTCCGGCTCTGCAAAATAAGCTTCCACATATGGCCATAGAGAGAATAATGTTTACACAAATCTAATCTGCTGGCGTACTCCGTAGCGTGACATCACACCATGGCCAAGCCTTTATTCGAATCATTTTTACTTCCCCACCTCAGCGTGTTTCGCGAGGCGGATTCCTTGGCACGTCTTGTCAAAGAAGAGATCGTGTCCCCTCATTTCACGGGATTCTCATCAATACGGACGTGGGTAACCCAACCGCGCCATTGATTACAGCGCTTGGGAGATAAGCGAGTTTTATCAGGCTGGTGGGGACGCATAGTTGCGTCCGCCCATATAAGGGGATAAGGATCCACCTTTTCACCTACGCCTTCTTCCTCCTTTTCCTATCCATTTTCCGCGCACTCGAGCTCCAGCGCCCAAGTCCGCACTCCCCACCTCAACCTTCTCCAGCCATGTCCGGAGCGGGAGGCAAGTGGATGGTCTCCTCCGTCATGGAGGGACACGTCAAAAAACTGAGGAAGGCCGGATACTTGTCTAACGACATCGTGCACCGGCTTCCCGAAGAGGGGCAGCTCCTCCCCACCCCAAGGCCCCATGAGAGGGTAGTGTTCCTTCCACACTTCCTCCGCGGACTGGGCTTTCCTCTCCACCCATTCGTCTGGGGGCTCATGTTCTACTATGGCCTGGATTTCCACGATCTGGCCCTGAACTTCATCCTCAACATCTCGGCGTTTATCGTCGTGTGCGAGGCTTTCCTCTGCATCCGCCCCCATTTCGGCCTATGGCTCAAGACTTTCAATGTCAAGCCAAAGGTGGTGCGCGGCAACCAGGCGGAGTGCGGAGGTGCCATGGCGGGCAAGATGCCCAACGTCCTATGGCTCGAGGGCTCCTTTGTGGAGACCCTAAAGGGGTGGCAATCGGGGTGGTTTTACATCACCGAGCCGTGCGACCCTGAATGGGTCGCAGCCCCCGAGTTCTGATCCGGACCCCCTACACGGCTCACGTCCTGGAAAGAGACGGGCCTGTTGTGGGGCAACAAAGGAGAGGTGACTGGATTGCAAACATGCATCCAAACCCTAGTGAACAAGCAGCTCAAACTTGTCAACGTAGTCTAGGTTATGCTCATCCGCCGGATCCTCCCGTGTCAACAACGGGCTTTCAACATGTGGGAGTTCGACCCCGTGCAGCACCGAACTCTGAGCAGGCTCTTCGACACGACGTACGAAGATGCCTGGAAGGCGCTATTCAAGGGCGTCGAGGCTCACGCATCCGCTTCCGAGGATCGTGGATTCAGCACGAAGCGTCACGCTAGTGTGGTAAGCTATTTTTACCTTTTACAGGGTATTAGTTTTTCATAGTTTGACTCTATGCGGGATCTAAGCTCCCTTACCTTTGACAGGATTGGCAGGTGAAGTCCGGACAGATCAACTGTCCGGATCCTTTGCCCGAAGACCCAGTCGATGCTCGCTTGGCGAAGCTGGTGGTTCCGGCACCCTATGTGGTGCCGGAGAAGAAGGCCAAGAAGAAGGCCACATGGACTCGAAAGAGTGCCCGGCGCCTGGAGGTGTCGGATTCATCATCCGATGACTCCGAGATGCGCTTCTCCCGTGAAGACGAGGAGGAGGAAGAAGAAACCTCTCCCCTCCAGCGGGGGGAGGAAAGAAAAGGAAGGCCGCCCCGACAGGGGAGGCCGAAGGGTCCAAGAAGGGGAAGACCCTTCCTCCGGACTACTCCACCGACAGCCGACGACGGCGAAGAGGAGTGGCCGCACAGGGCCAAGCGCCCGGCGAAATCGTAAGTATCCGGATACCAGAGTAATTCATAGTATTCCTTTATTGCACAGCCTTTCCTTATGTCGAATATAATTATGTAGTCCGCCCAAGGCCGAACTCGACGAGTCGTCGAGCGGCTCCCTGGATTTGTCGGACGTGAATTCACTTCCGCCTGCTATCTCCCCCCACCCTACGGACGACGTCGAGGTGCTGTCCCAACAGGTGCCAAGCCAGGAGGAGGTGGTCCTGGAGGCGCCGCAAGGCGACCTCCCGGACTCCAGGCGCAAAAGGGATAGAATCCCCAAGGGCTCCGAGTCTAGCTTTGAGCCGGACTCCGTGCCGGAACCTTCAACAGTTCCGGACTCCGGTAGGCAGCCTCCTTCCAAGAGGAGCAAGCCTACCGAGCCGGTGACCTCCGTCCAATCGGAGGTACCGGACAATTTGCTGGAGGTGCTTAACGGCGCCTCCATCGACGAGGAGCACCGCACCATTATGAGTGCGGTGATCCGGAAGGTTGAGCCGCCAAGAGCGGACTGACTGAAGCCTGTGCCAGCCTTTTAACAGGCTTTGAGGTAAGTAAAGAATATGTAAAAATATTACCACATAAACAGTAGCCCCTGATGCCTGTTTGGCGTTCGGAAAGAAAAGCCGAATAGAGGATCTAATGAAATTCGCAGGAGTCTAACAAAAAGGAATCAATATGCGTATGTAGGCTTCGCTGCTAACGTCCGCCACACTGACTGCGGAGGTGGGCACGCTGAAGCAGGACCTCGAGCGGTCCAAGCAAGAGCTCGACCTTGCCAAGCAGTAGCTCGAGGAGAAGGAAGGTAAGAGATACCTTATTGAAATATATAAAAAGTGCAATTGCAAAAAATGACAGGATTAACGTGGCTATTGTAGGGGCCATGACTGAGGTGGCGACCCTTAAGCAAGCGCTATCCGAGGCCGAGAAGAGGGCGGCCACGGAGCGCACAGAGCGGGAGAAGTATGAGGCCCAGGTTGGCGAGGTGCGGCAAGAGCTCGAGGCTCTCATGAAAAAACATGAGAGTTTGGAGCTTGACTCAAAGACGCGAGCGTCCGAGCTCGCGGCGGCCATTGAAAATGCCAAGTCTGCCCAGGCCGAAGCCCAGAAGGCCCTCCAGGAGGTGGATGCGATGAAAAAGATAGCAGCGGGTAAGGCATTCTTTGTGCAAAGCAAACATGTAAAAGTGAGTTACTTGTTACTTACCCGAATCCGGAGCTCTCCAGGAGCATTCACAGATTTGCCCCGTAGCGTGTCCGATGCCGCCGCATTCTACCGAGCCGAGGAGGGTAGCTCGACGAAGAAGGTGTTCTGGTCTCAGTATGCTGAGGCCGGACACCCTGTGCCCCTGAGCGACCAGCTGAAGCAACTGGTCGAGCTCCACAAGGTGGCCGAACAGGCCATGAAGTACCTCATAGTTCGGCTGTGGCCTGGAGAGGCTCTGTCTGGGAGCTACTTCGGGCTGGTGCGGCGGCTGGTGGAGGCCTGTCCAAGGCTCAAAGTCATCAAGCGCCCCGTCTGCATCGAAGGTGCCCGTAGGGCCCTTGCCCGCGCTAAGGTGCACTGGGGCAAGTTGGATGCTGAGAAGCTTGTGAAGGACGGGCCACCGCCGGGGAAAGAGCATCGCAAGCCCGAGATGTATTATGAGGGTGTTCTGAAGGGTGCCTGCCTTATGGCGGATGAATGTTCCAGGGATGTAATTTTTGAGTAAACTCGCTCGTTTTGTCATGTGCGTTGAAAACTTGTTCATATGCGCTAAGGAATGCTTTTTGAATTTAAAATATTACCTTCTGTGCGGCCGTTTATCAAATTTGAGAGATGGCGAGTCGTCGGCTTCTGCCCCCATGCCACTAGTGTTGGGGTGTTCGGGATAAACCTGAGCGCTCTTTTTCCCATTTTTGGGTCCTTCGAGGGAGGCGCTCAACACAACGAACAAGGCAATCGGACTATAATGCTTGAACACTCTCACTTAGCCATAGAATTGTATAATTTTAAAATTCGGCGAAGCCCCTAGTATTCGGAAGACCGAGTTCGGGGCGCTATCCACGCCTAGGCCGGACAAAGCCGACTCCTCGCTCTAAGCGGCATAAGTCTTTAGGGACTCGAAAAACCTCTCGAACAGCGAACAGCTCTCGCTTCATCATGACAGTCAGTTTTAGCTTTCTCTACTAAGGTGCTTAGCCCAGCTCAACTGGGGCACAATCGTAGTTGTTCTCCTAGTGCTACCTTAGCCGATATAGCGGAACGTAAGGCACCAAAACATAGGAGTCGGGCAAACCCAACTATTGACCCAAGACATGATTCAGAGCCGATGCATATAATGCTATAAGTTCGGGGTGCCGCACTTGTTAAAGTGTTCGGACTTCTCACGCCATATTGAGGGGTACTGAAGCCCCTGGCGTATTGGCCGTACCAAAGTGTATGGGTGCAACATGTCGTTAATGAACATATATTTGTAAAAAAGAGTAATGCAAAAATAGGAAAAAGCTATGCATTGTTTATTAAAAAGGCTGCGATCAAGGCAGAACGATACAAATAACGCGATAAGCAAAAGGTTGGACTATTTAACATGTCCTTTCCAGGGGCAGGCTGTGGAATGGTATGCGAAACAGGTATACTGCTCGTGATAGAGACCACCTGGGAGTTCCATAATGCGGCGTAGCTTTCTGCTTCCCTGGTTCTTGCATCATTTGTGCGGCAATTGTACTGCCGGACAGGCCTTCTAAAAAATGGAGTCCTAAAAGTAAGAGAAAATTAAAAAATCGGCAGCCCCTAGTGCGGTTTAAGCCGTGTTTCGGGCATGCCGTGATGGTGCCCCTCCCCCTGTGCCCATGGTATTTCCAGAGCGTAGTTATGTACACAAAGCACTGGTTTCGCAATTTCGCGAGGGCTGGGGTTGGGGCCGCATTGCTACGCCTGCTCAGAACGTGCCAGGCGGTCTTGTTGTAGGTTACTCCGAGCGCGCTTGACGGTGTCCGGACGTTTAATGGCCGGACTGGAGAACTGCCTTGAGAGGCTGCTTTGTACTTCCGCTGCGAGGGCCGCCGTATGCTCCTCCGTTCGGAGGGAGCGTTCGGTGTTTCCATTGACCGTAATGACTCCTCGAGGGCCTGACATCTTGAGCTTAAGGTATGCGTAGTGCGGTACCGCATTGAACTTGGCAAATGCGGTTCGCCCGAGCAGTGCGTGATAGCCACTGCGGAACGGGACTATGTCGAAGATTCACTACTCGCTTCGGAAATTATCCGGAGATCCGAAGACCACTTCAAGTGTAACTGAGCCTGTACAGTTGGCCTCTACACCTGGTATGACGCCTTTAAAGGTCATTTTAGTGGGTTTAATCCTCGAAGGATCGATGCCCATTTTCTGCACTGTATCCTGGTAAAGCAGGTTCAGGATGCTGCCGCCGTCCATAAGGACTCTAGTGAGGTGAAATCCGTCAATAATTGGGTCTAAAACCAATGCGGTGAATCCGCCGTGACGGATGCTAGTGGGGTGGTCCCTTCGATCAAAAGTGATCGGGCAGGAGGACCATGGGTTGAACTTTGGGGCGACTGGCTCCATCGCGTATACGTCCCTTAACGCACGCTTCCGCTCCCTCTTGGGGATGTGGGTTGCGTATATCATGTTCGCCGTCCGCACCTGTGGGGGGAATCCCTTCTGTCCACTGTTGTTCGGTGGCCGGGGCTCCTCCTCGTCATCGCTATGCAGCCCCTTGTCTCTGTTTTCGGCATTTAACTTTCCTGCCTGCTTGAACACCCAACAATCCCTGTTGGTGTGATTGGCTAGCTTTTCGGGGGTGCCATGTATCTGGCACGAGCGGTCGAGTATTCGGTCTAAAATGGATGGGCCCGGAGTATTTATTTTGAATGGCTTTTTCCGTTGACCGGATTTATAGCCTCTGAATCCGGCATTAACTGCCGTATCTTGAGTGTTGTCGTTGTTAATGCGGCGCTTTTGCTTGTTGCGACGCGACCTGCCACTGTTGTCCTTGGTATCCGAATTACCAGGGTTCTTGGTCAAGTTATTGCCACGAGCCAGCCAGCTGTCTTCTCCCGCGCAAAAGCGGGTCATGAGCGTCGTGAGTGCTGCCATAGATTTCGGCTTTTCCTGTCCAAGGTGCCGGGCAAGCCACTCATCTCGGATGTTATGCTTGAAGGCTGCTAGGGCCTCTGCGTCCGGACAGTTGACGATTTGATTTTTCTTTGTTAGGAACCGAGTCCAGAATTGTCTGGTCGATTCCTCTGGCTGCTGAATTATGTGGCTTAGGTCATCGGCGTCTGGTGGTCGCACATAAGTGCCCTGGAAGTTGTCGAGGAATGTGGCTTCCAGGTCCTCCCAACAACCAATTGATTCTGCTGGCAGGCTGTTAAGCCAATGCCAAGCTGGTCCTTTAAGCTTGAGTGGGAGGTATTTGATGGCGTGTAGATCATCGCCGCGGGCCATGTGGATATGAAGGAGATAATCCTCGATCCATACCGCAGGATCTGTTGTGCCATCGTATGACTCAATGTTTACGGGTTTAAAACCTTCAGGGATTTGATGATCCATTACTTCATCTGTGAAGCATAGTGGGTGTGCGGCGCCTCTGTATTGGGCTATATCACGACGCAGCTCAAACGAGATTTGTCTATTGTGTTCGGCCCGGCCGGATTTACTGTATACGGAGTGACGATTACTGTCTCGTGCCGTGGGGCGCCCACGCGATTCGTAGATCGATCTTGTTTGCCTTGCCTTGTCCTCCAATATATCTCGCAGGTCTGGCACATTTTCCCGTGCCTTGGTATTTTTTGAGTGGCGCCGGGGTACGGCTTGAGTGGAGGGCCGAGAGGCCTCTCTGTCGCGGCCACGAGGTGGCCGGTCGGCCGCATCATGCGATGGTGTGTAGGTTTGGGTGCTTCCTCCTCTAATCGGGGTAGCAACCTGTGCTTTGGGTAGCTCTTGGAGGGGCGTTCGAGTTCATACTCTTCGGCCGCAAGGACTTCAGTCCATCTGTCAGCTAGCAAATCTTGATCAGCTCTAAGCTGTTGCTGTTTTTTCTTGAGGCTGCTTGCCGTGGCCATAAGCATGCGTTTGAAATGCTCTTGTTCGATGGGATCGTCCGGCACGACGAATTCGTCGCCGTCGAGGCTTGCCTCGTCTTCAGAGGGAGGCATATAATTATCATCCTCGACCTCTCTGTCTGCCGCTCTCTCATGAGGGCTGGCTTCTCCATCCTCCTGTGTTGAATCTTGCTAGAGGGGGTTTTCTTCGGCACTGTCCGGAGTGTTATTATCTCCCGTGCTGGAATCACCATTTTTGCTTTGGTGGGATTTAGAGCGGCGCCGCTGACGCCGGCGCTTAGGCTGTTTCTTGGAGGGGTCATCCTCCGCTGTTCCATCGCCATCGCCTTCTTTTGGGGTGTCCACCATGTAAATGTCATAGGATGAGGTGGCTTTCCAGTGCCCTATAGGCGCTGGTTCTTCATCGTCTCCTGCATCGGCGTCCATACCGTCGATGTCTTCGGAGTCGAAGTCGAGCATGTCGGTTAAATCATCGACAGTGGCTACAAAGTGGGAGGTGGGTGGGCTTTGAATTTCTTTGTTGTCTGTATTCCAACCTTGCTGACCGTAGTCTGGCCAGGGCTCTCCTAATAAAGAGAGAGACTTTAGTGACTTCAGAATATCGCCAAAGGGCAAGTGCTGAAAGATGTCCGCGGCGGTGAACTCCATAATCGGCGCCCAATCGGATTCGATCGGCAGGGGCGCGGGGCGCTCGGAGTCCGGAGAGGAGTCCGGCTCCTTGGAGTCACGAGTTTTGCAGAGGACAGGGCTGGTGTTTGGCTCGATCGCCGTAGAGATTGTAGCCCCCGAGGTGGTGTCCAACCACCCATCCTCGATCGGCGCAGTTGGCTTCGAATTAAGGGTTGGAGCTGATGCGGGTGCGGCCTCCAAGGCACTGTTCGGCGGCAGAGCTAAATCATGCCCATCGTGATAGCGCGGCGCGCTCGGCTGTGGCTCGAATCCATCGAAGATCAAGTCCCCGCGGATGTTAGCCGTGTAGTTTAGACTTCCAAATCTGACCTGATGGCCAGGGACGTAGCTTTCAATCTGCTCTAGATGGCCAAGCGAATTGGCCCGTAGTGCAAAGCCGCCGAATACGAAGATCTGTCCAGGGAGAAAGATCTCACCCTGGACTGCATCGCTGTTGATGATCGGAGGAGCCATCGGGCCTAAAAGTGACGACATAGAGGAACTCTCAATGAAAGCACCAATGTCGGTGTCAAAACCGGCGGATCTCGGGTAGGGGGTCCCAAACTGTGCGTCTAGGCAGATGGTAACAGGAGACAAGGGACACAATGTTTTTACCTAGGTTCGGGCCCTCTCGATGGAGGTAAAACCCTACTCCTGCTTGATTAATATTGATGATATGGGTAGTACAAGAGTAGATCTACCACGAGATCAAGGAGGCTAAACCCTAGAAGCTAGCCTATGGTATGATTATTGGTTCGTCCTAAGGACTAAAACCCTCCGGCTTATATAGACACTGGAGAGGGTTAGGGTTACACAGAGTCGGTTACAATGGTAGGAGATCTACATATCCGTATCGCCAAGCTTGCCTTCCACGCCAAGGAAAGTCCCCTCCGGACACGGGACGAAGTCTTCAATATTGTATCTTCATAGTCTCGGAGTCCGGCCGAAGGTATAGTCCGGCTATCCGGACACCCCCTAATCTAGGACTCCCTCAATCATCATCCAAGGTCTCCCAGCCCCGACGAGGAGGAGAACCGCCTGGCGAATCCATGGGAGCAGCGACGAACTTCCTTCTCTTCAGGGGGAGGGGAACTGGCGAGGAGGAGATAAGAGCGTAGTAACCGCAGGGCCTCGTCCCTTCCAACTGTAGATCGTTCCTCAGCGAAGGGGTGAGGCTGTTATTTACTACTAGTACTAGAATTATGGAACGTTATGGGATTGCATTATACTGTAAATAATAGCACTAGTAAGAAATTTTTGGCACTAGGTAGTAGTTTTTTGCGTGGATTAAGAAATTTTGGGTATGTTTTTGCCATTTTTTGTACACGCCAACTAGTGTCAAAAAACGTCTTACATTATGTGACGGAGGAGTACGTACTCGTACTGTAGCAGTACTAGTACTACTTTTCTCAACTAGTAGTGCGATGTACTGTACTTATAGTCTAGTATAGTATAGTGCACCAGTTTTAAACTCTTGAATCTCAGGGCCAAAGAGCTACAGTTGGAAGTGGAGGGTACTACTGTTCTCTAGAACCATCGTTGTACTATCAATGCAGGGGAAGTACACCTGCGTAGTGGCCTAGTGGGTACTCTCGGTGCTCTATTTAGCCGCTCCTCTCACGTAGCTGGCCTACTCAGCCGCTCCTCTCACGCACACACTAGTAGCCTGTTTATCAGCGACGGTTACTGCGGGGGCAGAACATTTGAGTTATTTGATACATCGAGACTAGGTTTTTCGCTTCCATTTGTGGAGGTGTAATGGATCTCGTCGAACTTTGTTAGTAGTTCCTTCTTTATGAATGAGATGAAGCAAAGCTTTTGCCTCCGTCTCAAAAAAACACGTCAAGAGGAATTTCTTTTATAGTAGAGCCGATAATGGAGTGAAGTCCATGCATGCAACGCCACAAGCTACAGAGTAGTAGTAGAGCACTTTACGTACAGAGCCATATTGCACAATTCACAATGCCCCGCCAGGCTTTTCCGGCTCCTCGGGCTTAATTGGGAGGCGCTAGTTTAAATATGCTACTAGCTGGAAGCTGCAAGCGAGGTGCGGCTACGGCGAGCACGCGAGCCACGGGATGCTGGGAAGGAAAACCCGTTCACGTGGCTAGGCTGTCCAGTGCACCCAGATTGTGGGGCCGCATGTCCGTTTGACTTCAAAACTCAAACTACCCGTATAAAATATTGGCTCACAGCGAAGTGTAGTACTAGTACTATTTTTTTTTAAAAAGGCAGCTGTGCGTTCGGCCGGGATCGAACCCACAAAACAAGGTATACACTCCCGCGACCACTAGTAGTACTCATTGGAGTACAACGCAACCTAGAATCCCCTTTTGTCGCTAGTAGTACGTACATTGTTCCTTACAAGAAACCCCTAAGAGCATGGTTAATAGTATAGCCAGCTGCTAGCTATAAGCCAGTGCCATGTCATCTACAGCCCATCTTATAGCCAACATGTAGTACAATAATAGATCAAAAGAGTGTACTACTTTTTTATTATGTGGCCCACTTCTCATTCTCACAAAGTGCCTAGGAGCACGTGCTAGAGCTGGCTCTTCATGAAGAGCCCGCTTACCTTCTCTCTCCTCTTCTCTTTCCTCCAACTAAGCAAAAATATACTACTCCCTCCGTCTAGGTGAATAAGTCATCTTAGATTGTGCACCGTGACCAAGGAGGAGGGGAAAACTAGAGAACTTAATGTTTATTTGCTAATTAATAGCATTGCATGCAAATTAACCACAGCATGTCGTGTTTGGTAGTTTCAAGTCATTAAAAGCATGCACACCCACATCTCTTATTGGTTGATATGTCAAGAAACAAGAAACTGTTGGGTAACGTAGCAATAATTCAAAAAAATTCCTACGAATCACCAAGATCAATCTAGGAGATGCTAGCAACGAGAGAGAGGGAGTGCATCTTCATACCCTTGAAGATTGCTAAGCGGAAGCATTGCAAGAACACGGTTGATGGAGTCGTACTCGCGGCGATTCAAATCGCGGAAGATCCGATCTAGCGCCGAACGGACGGCGCCTCCGCGTTCAACACACGTACAGCCTGGGGACGTCTCCTCCTTCTTGATCCAGCAAGGGGAGAGGAGAAGTTGAGGGAGAACTCCAGCAGCACGACGGCGTGGTGGCGATGGAGCTCGTGGTTCTCCAGCAGGGCTTCGCCAAGCACTATGGAGGAGGAGGAGGTGTAGGAGGAGGGAGGGCTGCGCCAGGGAAGGGGTTCGGCTGCCCTCCCACCCCTCCACTATATATAGGGGCAAGGGGAGAGGGGGAGGCACCCTAGGGTTTCCCCTAGGGGGCGGCGGCCAAGCAGATTGGATCTCCCTAGGGAAAATCCTAGGGAGACTTGCCCCCCAAGCCAAGCAGGTGGAGGCTTGCCTCCCAAGCCAGGTGGAGGCGCCCCACCTCCCCAAGTAACGTGGGAAAGGGTGTGGGGGGCACACCACCCCTTAGTGGTCTGGTTTGCCCCTTCCCCTTTGGCCCATGAGGCCCTCCAACACTTGTCGGGGCTCCCGAAACACCTTTCGATCATGTTGGCCATAGCCTGGTACCCCCAGAACACTTCCGGACTCCAATACCCTTCGTCCAATATATCAATCTTCATCGCCGGACCATTCCGGAACTCCTTGTGACATCCGGGATCTCATCCGGGACTCCGAACTACCTTCGGTAACCACATACTATTTCCCATAACAACTCTAGCGTCACCGAACCTTAAGTGTGTAGACCCTACGGGTTCGGGAACCATGCAGACATGACCGAGACACCTCTCCGGCCAATAACCAATAGCGGGATCTGGATACCCATATTGGCTCCCACATGTTCCACGGTGATCTCATCGGATGAACCACGATGTCGGGGATTCAATCAATCCCGTATACAATTCCCTTTGTCTATCGGTATGTTACTTGCCCGAGATTTGATCGTCGGTATCCCAGTACCTCGTTCAATCTCGTTACCGGTAAGTCTCTTTACTCGTTCCGTAACGCATGATCTCGTGGCTAACTCATTAGTCACATTGAGCTCATTATGATGATGCATTACCGAGTGGGCCCAGAGATACCTCTCCGTCATACGAAGTGACAAATCCCAGTCTCGATTCGTGCCAACCCAACAGACACTTTCGGAGATACCTGTAGTGCACCTTTATAGCCACCCAGTTACGTTGTGACGTTTGGTACACCCAAAGCACTCCTACGGTATCCGGGAGTTGCACAATCTCATGGTCTAAGGAAATGATACTTGACATTAGAAAAGCTCTAGCAAACGAACTACACGATCTTGTGCTATGCTTAGGATTGGGTCTTGTCCATCACATCATTCTCCTAATGATGTGATCCCGTTATCAATGACATCCAATGTCCATGGTCAGGAAACCATAACCATCTATTGATCAACGAGCTAGTCAACTAGAGGCTCACTAGGGACATGTTGTGGTCTATGTATTCACACATGTATTTTGGTTTCCAGTTAATACAATTATAGCATGAACAATAGACAATTATCATGAACAAGGAAATACAATAATAACCATTTTCTTATTGCCTCTAGGGATATTTCCAACAGAAACGAGGTAGAAGTTAATGCACCGCGCCTAAGTGTTTTGGGATTATTTGGTTTTCGTAAGATGACTTACACACCTAGACGGGGGGAGTAGTTTATTTCTTATAGCCCACTAACTCAGCTCTATTGTACTTGCTCTAATAATGCAAGAAACCACTAAAATGCCAAGAAACTACTACCACTTGCATACGTGGAAGACTTAAGATAAGAGTACCTTATCAACCATTGTACATGCTCTTACCAACAAAAATCCTCGAGTGACCTCCTACCTCCGGCCCGTCCACCTAGTCATCCTCGGCCGTGGGACGCAGCTACCGCTGCCGGCAGAAGGCGAGGTCAAAACCGCCAGCGGTGCGGAGCCCATGTTGCGGCAGCCCGGATGCCAGCTCCGTCCGGCGCTCGCGGCCGCTAGCTAGCCAAGATAGCTCCGTCCAGCTGCTTGTCTGCATGGTTTGCTAGCTAGATTGCCACGACAGCGCGATGGCTTGCTCGCGCACGCCGCGCTAAGGCCAGCCATCTGGCTCGAGCAAAGGCCAGCGCGGCGGCTTGCTCGCTCGTGAGTCATGCTCGGGCCAGCCTGCCAACCCGTGCGGAGGCCAGCGCGGCGTCCGGCCCGTCCGGCGGAGTGGCGGCCAACTCGCTCATCACCGGCGCCACCGATGAACACGCGTCAGTACTGTTTGAAGTAATGTTCAGGAAAAATAATGATTTGAGGGGGAATAACAGGATAGAAGGTCAGATGTGGGTCCCTCGTGTCGACGGTCAAACAAAATGTGTTAGTTTAAGCTGCCTCGTCAGCACGGACATGTGGGCCAACACTGTCATAAATGGGTTTAAACAAACCTAATCGATAGGAGTACTAGGTAGTTTTTGGCGTGGATTAAGAAACTTTGGGTATGTTTTTGCTATTTTTTGTACAATAGATTCTTCCTAGGGCTGGTTGAAAGTGGTAGTTTTTTGTTAAATACTCTACATATTGTAAGTAGGAGTGAAAGTTAAGCTTTAGAAGCCAATAAGCAAGGCTAGTTACATAGTGCATATGTGTACATGATTGAAAGTAAATATCAACCATGAGTGACTAATATCTTGATGGAAAACTCGAAACTATGGAATACTAGGAAAAAATGCATGGTTGGAAATACTAGCAATGTTCATATCCGTTGCAACGAATCATAATTAGAATAATACTTATTCACAAACTTGGTACAAAACACTCTAATTTTGATATACATATGTCACTATAGATATATTATGTTTCAATTAGAATATATTCCTTGGGCTGTTTTGGTGAGGTCAGGGAGGGATGTGGTTGGTTTTAAGATACTAATTATGGGTTTTTCTGCAAATTGGTAGACAAGTGGGATGTTGGTGAGAAAAGGCAACAACTTACCTCATAATCGTTAGATGTAGATCTAATGGTCAGAAACGACAGATGCCAGACACACCAGCATCACCAACTTAATTAGTCTTGTGTAGGAGTACTAGCAAGATCCGTGCATTGCATGGAACATCAAGATGCATTTTTTTATAAAATACTTGTTGTGATTGACCCTTGCGGGAGTAATCCCATGTGTAAAAACTAATGATATCTCGAGAAATATGAGATAAGGTGAAGAGGAGTGGGGTGTGGTGGTGGTTGGTGGTCGGACTGAGCGGAGGCATGGGAATTGACGACGCCGGCAGCGGCCACCAGGCCAGTTTGTTCCAAAGGCTTCCTTTCTTAATTGCTCAACAATGAGGTTTGTTGGAGATAAGGATGAACGAGGGAAGGCCTTGTCCGCAAATGTGGAGAGGGGTGCGGGCATCTTTTAGTTTAATTTCCATCCGTCAGATATAGATCGGACGGTCTATATTGCAAGATGGCACATGTACCATCATCACCAACTCGGTTTTTTATAAGAGAAGAAATATATATGGAGATACAAACGTATTATCGATACTTGCTTTCGTAAACTAGCATCTACATTCTATTCAACGCCTCGGCATGTGGGGCCTTAGCGCAATGACTTCTCGACTGTGTAAAACAAAGATTTTCCCGTCGCCGACAAGGAGGGGGTGACGGTGGCGCGCTTTTTGGCTTGCTCTAGTCCTAGTAGTCATACTAGGTGGTCTAAGCACGTGTAGATTTGTTCTTTTTCACGTCTCGTGTTCGCCGTACTGCCACGACTGTTGATGAATAGATGGTAAGTTATTCACGGGGAAACCCTTGTTGAGCGTGTTTGCGAGAGAGAGAGAGAGAGAGAGAGAGAGAGAGAGAGAGAGAGAGAGAGCGTGTGTGATATGTTAGAGACTGAGGCAATGATAACAGATTCTTTGTGTTTATGTGTGTGGAGGATAGAGAGAGACATGTACATGGGGCTTTGTGTTGTGTAACATGGAGACACATATACATAATTAGAGAGTGAGTGTGTGAGATACACATGCGGACATGAGGAGAGATGAGGATCTAGATAAATGGGTGTTTGTGCGTGTCTGTGTGTGTTTGTGCATGTGTTTGTGTGTGAGAGGGAGAGAGTGTATGTGGAGTAGAGAGACCACTGATCATGTAAACCTAGTATAAGGGAAGGGGAATGGTGTGACATGTGTAGTAGCGAGATAGCACGGGTGCGGGCAGGGGGAGCAGACTATTTGGAAGAGACATCGAGTGTGTGTGTGTGGGAGAGGGGTGTGAGAGCGAGAGAAAGAGAGAGCTAGCGACGGAGTGAGAGAGAGAGAGAGAGAGAGAGAGAGGAAGAGAGGGGGCGAGAGGGGTCGTTTGTGTCCATAAATGGCGTATAGATAGGGAGACAATGTTGTTGTTGTCCAAAATTGGCCTATGAATGGAGACGCAAGGGAAGTGAGTCATCGTGTGTGTGATAGGGACTTCATGAGAGATCTAGAATAGATGGTGTAGAGAACAATGTGCGAAATCGAGAACAATTATACATTAGGGAGCTATGCAAAGAGTCACGACATATATGTATATAGGGAAGGAGCTGGGGCGGGTCCGCATGTGGGAGAGATAGAAAGAGGAGAGTGGTGCACAAGGAGACAAAGTGTGCTTGTTTGCAGTGGGGGTGGTGTGTGAGGTGAGTGCGCGAGAACCACATAACTAGGGAGATAGATGTTTGGGGGCGACGTTTTGTGTGTATGGGAAATATACACTCTACATAGTGTGTGTGCTTGGGTAAGAGAGATAGCAGGAGACCTAGAGAGTGAGGGAAGAGATGTGTGCATGCCCAAGAGACAAAGTGATACAGACCTTTGTTGGGGTCCGGACTTTACAAGAGAGAGGGGTGTTAATGTGCTCGTGTGTTGGTGTTTGGGGGAGAGAACGACTTCTCTATGTGTGTGTGTGGTGGTGGTGGGGGGGTTGACTTCAGATAAAGAGTGAGGTGTCTATATTTGAGGGACTTTAGCATAATTAAGATATTGAGTACTCATGGTTGATCAATTTGTTTCACAGTTTGTACTATGAGATAATGATACTTTTGAACATGCGTGATATACCTTGATGTACTAGAATTACAAACCTAAGATTGGAATTTTGGAATTCGACTCCATCATTAGCTTTTGTAATTCATTTAAACGGAGGTACATTTTTTAAGCCGGGATTTCGTGATTTCAAATTCATATATCAAACCTAGAGATATACACATACGGGCATGTTCAAACTTTAAAATCATCCACTTTATTCATACACATACACAATTTTGCTTTTGTCATCATATTTAGGATAAACACATTTGGAATTTCATTTGAATTGGACCGTATGATGGTATTTGCTTGTAGTAGCTCAATGATCCATATTTGAATTGAATGGACAATCTAAGTTTCGAGTTGGAGACATTGATTTTCAAAACTTGCACTTTTTTGCGTGCAAAACAAACAAATTGTCGGCCATGATATCATAGTCGGTCGTACGAGAGCAGAATACTTATAATTTTAGGCGCCAAAAGCTTTCAAACTTCCCGCTCACATCGAAATATCATGCGCCCAAAAGTTTAGCCCTGTGATATTCCTGTTTTACCCCTGCCACATGAACGGAAAAGGGTTGCTTTGGTAACTCCATTGTTTTCCCCTCTTTGCCCCCAACATTCTTCCCCAGAGCCCTCGTCCGCCCCTTCGCTGGCCCTTCATACAAGCCCTCGTCTGCCGCTTCGCTGGCCCTTCATACAAGCCCTCGTCCGCCGCAATAGATCCGCCTCACCTAAAGCACTGTACAACACGCCCGCCGAAGCCTTCATCCACTGCATCGGACCCGCTCCACGGACGCCATATTCAACTCCACCGGCCCTACTTTACCGATGCCGCAGCCTCATCAGGTTATTTTGATTTGTACTCCTTCGGGTTTTCTCTTTATCGTGCAACTATTCACTTACCACAGATGAGCTTTCTTGTATGTCGACAGGCGCCGCAACCGTAGCACAAAAGCCGCTTCAGCGACGGCGACAGCGGGCCCAAACTCAACCGCAACACGAGCACCATCGACGATCCTTAGCTATCAAGTATGACAACGATACCCATACGCCGCCGAGAATTAGGTACTATTATCCAACGGCTGGCGCCTACGTTCACTTTCCTAGCATAAGCACCGCACCTTTGAATTTCTTCAGGGCATCATTTAGTTTTTCATGAGACGCATTATTCTGCTTGCACCTGTAGGGCCATACTTCTGGCAGTGAACATGTTACATGTGCTAAATTACATACCAGTGCACATATAGTTAATATGCTTTAGTTTTGTTCTGATGCCACATGTTGGTTCCATCAGACTGCGTAATGTTCTCTATGCTTAATTACACATCAGCAAACTAGCATGTGGTTCCGCTGCTTTTTGTTCGTTTTACCCTACATTTTCTGATGCTAGCTATTACATCATTGCTCCGAGCCTCTGTTCATTATTTGTTTGTGTATTCTTGATCTTCCCAAGTTGCATGACTAATTTGATGCTTCTATTAATTATAGATCTGCCAACCCCATCAAGCAAAATATTTGTTCTTTTGGGGCTGGCACCTCGAACAAGCATAAAAATAGAGGGAAGCAGATATACTCCCTCCGATTCTATTTACTCTACGCATAACTCTTGACCCGCATACCAAGGAGGGCAATGGTTTAATTTTCTGGACTAATTTGCCAATTAATTAGGGCAGAGGCGGATGGGGTGGGGCACAAAAGGAAACCAGCGCAAGGAATCGGCAACGCGCAGACTAATACGAGAAAACTGAGAAAAAGTTATACGCAAAGTAAAAAGAATCGGAGGGAGTATTGTCGTGTATGCACACACCCTTCTTTCATTAGTTTAGATGAACCATTGATGATCAATTCGGACCAGTGCATGCGATTAAAATTAATTTTACCTAAATAGATGGTGCAGAATAAACTACAAGAACTAGATTTGCAACCACGGGATGCTGACGATATCTTCAAAGAACATTGCAATAGCAGCTAGGCTTCACAGCAACATATGGTAAGCCAGTGTGTTTTAGTACATGTGAAATGTAATGCAAGTGGGCTGCTTTCTTGACTTGTGCCCTCAACGTGTAATCCTACCGAATTACAAATAGTTCAGTTGTCTGCTTTGCTGTATTGCTTGATTCGAATGCTTATTTGTTGTTACGCTATACCTGAGTTGGCCAATATGTCAGCAGTACTTGTTGTACTATCGTAAAGAAATGCATGCCTATTTCATTTGAGTCCGTAACTTTTCCTCTCAACTTCATCACAAGACTGTCTTCGTAGTTTATATGAGGCCACACTGTTAAGTGCTTTCTCAGATTATTTCAACTGCTTAGATGCCTTGCAACTTAAATATAGCGGTTGTACACTCCCTTTCAACTAGGGATGTCAACTGGGTCCCGTTTAATCCCGATTAAAGTCCACTAGTGGTATGATAGTTCAAAAGAGTTTTTGTTTTTTGAGGAAAATGAACTAGGGAGGTAGCAAAAACTAACTAGATGGGACTGGCAGATGTCGTTTATTTTCCACTTACATCCCTAGTTTCATCTTACCATTTTAATTTCTTTTCGGCTGATGCTGCTTCGAACCATTTAAATATAGTTTGCCATGTTCGGCAATAATTCGTCTGTCGTTTACCATGTAAGCTTACTGCCTGGATCATACGATAACGATCTCTTACTGATGTACAGCGGAAACCTTTCAGGATGCCGTTCACACTAGGACACAATGTACAACCCCAGAATCAATTTGTGGAAGCAGTGCGCCATCCATGTTACCAGATGGTAGCAGTTCAGAGGCAACACCGCCGGAGAGCAGTCTGAGCACAGATATTATAGTGCTTGAGGCTCTACTAGAGACAGAAAGAGATGGTGTGGCTGCCATGAATGAGGTAATCTTTATCTTGAGGCTGGAAATTACGGAATTAGCGGCATGCATTATGCAAGCAACCCAAGAATAGGAGGAAGTAAGAATGTTGCATTTGAAGACGGAGGAGGTCCTGCTGTTTCTGCTATCTGAAGCCCAAGATAATCCCAGTTCTTCTTTAGATACCAGTTGAAATTTTCATTAGATTATTGTACTTTCATTTTGTTTCATGTCTCTGAATGGATTATGTTACAAGAATTTTTTAGGTTATGTTACGGAATTTCCATGTGTTGTAATGATCCGAATTTTTTAGGTGAGGTAATCCTCAGTACTTGTATGATTGCCATAAGGTGAACTATTTTTCGTGTGAGCATATTGTATTGGATGAAATAAATGTTTGACTCAGAGTGTATCCAACCTACTGAATTCGAAGATCATGGCATTTCTAAATCATAATCATATATAAAGGTGGAATAAATCTTTGTTGTGGTTTTGAAGAAATAAATAACAAAACGTATAATTATCTGTGGATATTCGTAATCGAATACAAATTGGATTTGAATTTAGTTTGCCAGGTCCCAGGGCAAACATGAATGCTAATTCTCCCAAGTTTTGAACGAAGCGGCTAAACACCCACTATAATTTGTGGGCTGCCCGAAGCAAGTGTTTGCGATATGGAAATTAATGTCTACCCCTGACACTTGACATCCTTATCGACCGGATTTACACTACTATCGATAGGGGTAGACTAGTAACTTCAATCAGACGTGACACGATGGCCTCTGAGCCCATTCAGACACGGTGGGCGCCAAACGGGGGCGGCAAAACAAACTCTCCTTGTCCGAAATCGATGTAGGCTAATATTTTAAATAGGGGCAGATGTGTAACTTCCATCAGACGTGACACAACTGCCCTACCTGTCAGCCCTGTTCATACATCGTGGGCGCCAACCGTGGGCGGCAAAACACCCTCTCCTCGCCCGAAATAGTTACCAGAAAAATATTTGGGAGATGCGAGATTACCGTCCTATCCCCAACCGACGCGATGTCCGAAATTTTAAACGGGGGATAAGTTCGTACTTTCCCCCATTTCAGAGAAGCGCGTCCCAAAGTTTGAGATCCCCCCTCCCCTCCATTTCCCCATTCATACACCGTCGGCGGCACGACAACCTCCGCACTGCGGCCAGCATCCTCCATCTGCCACCCCATCCTCGACCTTGTCGGAGCTGCTACCCCTACCCCGTTGTCCACTCCAAGAGATGGGCGTCTCTCATCCACGGCGCTGGACCAGGATCCTTTCATCGCCTCCTCTCTCTTCATCGGCGCCGTCGTCCACCTTGCCGTTGCCGCTCCTACGACCGCCTCGTCCACGGCAATAGGATATATCCCCCGACCCGGCCGTCTGTCGTCTAAAGTCTTCTTCCCCGCCACCGACAGCCATCGCACCCGCAACACCCTCAACGTATCAGCATAGGCCTACATGGCGTCGCAAGAGAGGTGGTACTCTTTCATATGTGCTTAAGTTATTGATCTCACCCGGAAAATAGATCGTAATTTGTTTATTGTACTTTTCTTGTCCGTACCAAATCGTAGTGGCTAGTTGAAAGCAAACATTGGTTGCGAAGTAGCTTTGTCCGGTTTGCACCTTCAGATCCACCATGGCACGGGCACTATACTCGTAAAGCTTATGGTTTCCCCCTTTATATTCACTACCATCATCATAGGTGCTTCGTGTCGTGCTAGCACTGCTCCTCAAGACCTCAACCCAAAGCTTATGTGTTGAAATACGAATCTGATATGATGCTCATATCACTAAAACAAAGAATGTTTAATTGGTCACCTAATGTTCCTATATTCGTTTCGAAAAGCATGTGCGCCACCCACTGGTCCAGCTAGTTCCACTTTCCTGATTTTTCTCTTGATGCTTAGGGTTTTCCCCTTTTATCTACTCTACTATGATCTGCGTAGGTGCTTTCTCTCGTACTAGCATTACTCCACCCTTCAAGCTAAACAACACAACACTCAGAATTCGAAAGCTTAGTTGTTCAAATATGATTGTGATATGATACTGATATTAGTTAACCAACATATTTAATTGGTTAGCTAAAGGTCCCACTTGAGTTTCCAAATGCATGTCGCGACATATAGAGAGACAGCATAATTGCATTTCTTTATCACTTGTTGACCGTACTTTCTTGTGCATACCAAATCTTAGTTGTTATTTCAAAGCAAACACCGGTTGCTAACTACCCTTTGCGTGGTTTGCAGCTTTAGATCTTCCATCCCACTGCCACGGTTAGCACTGTACTCATCATGCTTATGTTTTCCCCATTTTATGATGACCACAATCAGCCTACGTGCTTCGTGTCGTAATAGCACTGCTCCACCTATCGAGCTAAACAAGCTTAGTTGTACAAATTCATATCTGATATTATTGCTAATATTAGTAAAACTGAGAGATGTTTAATTGGTTAGCTAAATGTTCCTACTTTAGTTTCGAAATGCATGTCAGCCACATATGGAGAGACCGGAAAGAATAGTATTTCTCTTTGCGCTCTGGTTCATCATGGGTGGCCAACCGACATTGTATTGAAAGACTTGTAATATCTTCAATCTGCTTGCTCTTCTGCTCTTCTTTAAGATGATACTCTTCTCTTGCGGTCGACTGGTCAGGTCGAGTTGTTCTCCCTTAGTATATTTTAAATCTGTCAGGTCAGGTCGACTTGTTCTTCTTTATTATATGTTGAAGCTATCATCTGCGAAGTGTCATCACTTCTGGAGCTCTCATATTTTGAGTAGTAGGCCACATTATATTAATGCACACAACAAATTACAGCATGCATGGCATCTTTTAAAAGAATTGCAGAGATAGCACAAAGGGGTTTACAGGGAGGCAGTATTGGATTAGAATCACTTCTGCATTACAAAGAAAATCTCACTTGTTTTTATGTTTTCATGCATGTCAGATATTGAACATTATCAAAATGAATATGAGAATGGGCGCACGAGAGGAATATTGTGGAACGATCCACTGGCTATCAAACTTGGCATGGTGGAGGATGGCCTATCTTATTCACCCATCAAGGTGCTTGCTCTAACTTTGCAAAGTTGTATTGGTCGCACATATTTTGCATCTGACCTCTTGCATTACTTCTACTTTGTTACACCATCTTCTTAGTTTAAGCATCATATATGAGTATATGCCATACCTATCCATTTTCTGTACCTATTCCATGTGTCGTCACACTATGTTTTTCCAGTCAAATGTTGTTCTTTCGTAATAGGTGTCCAAAAGGAAGAGGGTGAGTGCAGGTCGTCAAGGAGTACAAACTAGGTATTTGGAAAAGGTAGTGATACATGTTAAATCAGATAGATCAGCAGCCACAGAAAACACAGGCCCAACTGTACCACACTTTACCCCTACTCCAGTGGCCAAACCCCTATTAGAATTGCTGGGAGCCCAGCGTCAGGTACTGTCTATGATATCAATTCAAAATTTGAACTCCTAAATTTTTGCTTGTGCCTTACCTTCTCTCTTGTATGAAAACTAATTTCAGATGAATCTCCTTGCTCAAAGGATCATACGATCTCAAAACAATAATGGGCTCTGCATTGCTCTTGTCAGTACCTCTCTCCCTCTTGCCTTGTAACGATGTACTTAATTAATTGCTATTTGATTATGTATCATCAGTCTGCACCTGAGCTTCATTATCCTCTGTTTCTTCCAATATTATTTGATCTATATTTACTCTTTGCAAAATATAGAATAATGGCAACGCTTATAAAGAATTTTCTTTGGGGAATTTATTGAATTATCCTTCCATCAACATGGAGAAGGGCTTTGTCCAGCCCGTGTTAACATGTAATGTAAGTTCATCCTTCTCAAGCCTTCAAACTTTGTTCTAGTATAGATTTGGATAGGCATCATTTCCTCCACTGCTGTCTGCTTTGCTGTTTACATCTGATTGGATGTTTGCAACAACTACCAGTTTCAAATTGTAGTTGTAAAAACATGTTCCTTATGCAGAACAGATCCATTTATTTGCTTATATAACTGTGAAACATGTGACATGTCTCCTTGTTCCTCTTTCAGACTCGTATCTCTTACGCCAGGCAGAACTTTAGGGAAGATAGTGAGCCAAACCATCTTGAGGACAGCGAGATGACCCCAAGGTCCTGTCTTGATGAAGACAGTGAGTTGAAGCTACTCACCAGCAGGTGTGAGACAACCTCTGTGCAGTCGCTACCTCAATCAGTTCGACTTCTTCAGTCTCAACTTAAAGCGGAAAGGCTTGCTTCAGCTCAGCTCCGACTTGAAGTCAAAGATGCAATGAAGATGTCAGAGGACTGCCGTGCACACCATCATGACTTAAATCTAGTGTTGATGCATCTATCGTTGCAACAACTGAGGTCTACTCAGCTTCTTCAGCTGTTTGGGGGGGCCCGACCTGGCCAGGCCTAGTGCCTTCTGAAGTGCTCTCAGTTTTGTATATTCTTTTGCCGACGCATTTATTTGCACTGGTGGCGAACTTTGATGCCCAGTGGATGTAATATGTGTGATAGACGTGATAGCCTAGTGTAAGTTACTTGCTTATTTATTTCCTTGTTGTCTTGTTTATTTGTTTGCTTGTAGTCATTGCAGTTCTTTTTCCGCGGTTTGCTAGTGGCTGCAATAACCTGTTTTTTAAAACTAGGCCACAATAACCATGGGCTAATATTTACTGTAGTGACACTGGGCCTCCTACGGGCCGTAGAAACAGTGGGCCTTCTACGGGCCGTAGAAACAGTGGGCCTTCTACGGGCCGTAGAATCAATGGGCCTTCTACGAGCCATAGAAACAATGGATCTTCTACGGGCCGTATCATCAATGGGCCTTATATGGGCAGTATGATCGATTGGCCAAACATGGGCCAATAACAGGCTGCATTATGGCTGTAAACGGGCTAGAGTTGGAATCGTCCGTTCATGGGCCGACCATAACGGGCCATCGTTAATAGGCCGTATTTGATGACGCTATGAAAACGGCCCAACGTATTAACATACCACAAACGGGCCGACTGTAACCACGGGCTGAA
Source organism: Triticum aestivum (assembly GCF_018294505.1). NCBI lineage: Eukaryota > Viridiplantae > Streptophyta > Magnoliopsida > Poales > Poaceae > Triticum > Triticum aestivum. The sequence continues at coordinate 49,506,758 of NC_057812.1, read as the reverse complement.
TTTGGCCCACAAGCAGAAAATGACAGTAACGGGCCATAAGTAAACGAATGCTGGAAATGAGCCCAAGAATAAATGGGCTCTGAGATGGCCGAAAGATAACATGGGCTGGAAACGGCCCAACGGAATAACGGGCCGTTAATGGGTATAAAGTGATACATTGTTCTTTACGGGCCAGTTTCACCACGGGCCGTTAATGGGTGTAAAGTGATACACTGTTTATTACGGGCCAGTTTCACCACGGGTCGTTAGTAGGCCAAGAGTTACATAGGGCCTCATATGGGCCGAAAGACGTCATGGGCCAGAAGTGAAAACAGGCTGGAATCATATTGGATGGCCCAGATGACGCTACTGGGCCTAATTCGAATAGGGCGTAATGGGCCTTGGGTTAGCGGGCTGTAAATGGGCTATATGCGAACAGGCCATTAACAGGCTTTCCATGGGCCGGCCCGCCACCTTTTGACCAAGTCAAATGGGCCAGCCTTTTCACAGGAATGGGCCTCTGTTGGGCCGTGCCACGTGTCGACGTATCATAGGTGCCTATCTGACCCACTAACGAGCTGACACGTGTTTCGTCCGGCCAATAAGAATCTTACACGTGGAAATTTCCCATTGGTCGGGGCTGTTAACGGGTTATCGGATCCAAAACCCGACCTGATAGCTTAATGGCATTCCGTTACGGTGGATGCCACGTGTCGGTCACCCTTGATGAAAGCACTTCTGTGACGCGCGATTTATCGTCATGGAAGTGGACACTTCCGTGATGATAATTTTGGCAATGGCATAGAACACTTCTACGACAGCACAGGTATGACTATCTTGATTCTGTCATAAATTTTTCATGGATGTACATGCATGACAGAAAACGCGACCTACTGTGACAAACACGTATCATCACAGAAGTGTATTTTTCTGTAGTGTATGTTGTGTGCTATGCTTACTGTCAATGCATGCTACGATTGTAGGACATGACCACGCAGACGCAAGATCTTAGTCAGGCCCTTGTCGTGTCCGATAGCCAGTTTGCTCCATCGTTTGTCGAGGACTCGCAGCCTATGTCCCACCCTGACCTGTATGGCGCTGTCATGAACCAGGGTGGCTTCAGCGACGAGGCTCTCATGGCAACTCTCAGCCACCTGCTTGACAACAAGGCCCAGTATGTTGGGTTCGTTGCCATGGCCGACGCTCACAAGGTGTTGTGGCTCAGGAGCTGGCTGGGCAAGCACTACTACTAGAGTAGTGCTGTATGTGGTGTGCACGATCCCCGATGACGATGGCGGTGGCGATGATGACGATGACGACGTACATTTTGTGTAGCTAGGGCTCAAAAACTATTTGATGGTCTGTATATTTTGGTGAGGTGGTATATACTAGCCCCTCACGCTGATGGTGAACTTGCGGTGGTAGGACGACACCCTGTTTTGAATGTGATGGTAGGTTAACACTAAGGTAGTGCTAGGAAGAACTTGCTATGTCGTATGATCATGCATGTTTTACTTCTCTTCTGCTCCATTATTGTTTGTGTGCTACTTTACTTGCTACTTGTGTGCTCCATTGATTTGCTGCTTCAACTCTTGCTCTTGTGCATTGCTAGGGCAAGTGGTATGCCGTGTTCATCGGTAAGGTCCCAGGGGTTTATAGTTCATGGGAAGAAGCCAGTGCATATGTGGCATCATATAGCAAAAACACACATAGAGGGTTCAAGGCTAGGCAGGCAGCAAAACAAGCTTACTCCGAGTGGGTGCAAAAGCACGACAGCACTGTTGACAATTGCAAGGTTAGAGGTGTCAAGGTGGATCGCCAGTTTGGGCCGAAGATGAAGAACTTCATCATCTTCGCCCAGTTCATTGCCATTGCTATGCTGTGGCGTTGGTGTGCTAGGTGTGGGTAAGCTCACCAACTAGGGTACAAGGTAAGCACAACATGTACGCCGTATGCAACCAAACGCCGTGTTCATGTGCCGCTCGGGCCAATGCAGGCTACTTTACTTGCTACTTGTGTGCTCCATTGATTTGCTGCTTCAACTCTTGCTCTTGTGCATTGCTAGGGCAAGTGGTATGTTGTGTTCATCGGTAAGGTCCCAGGGGTTTTATAGTTCATGGGAAGAAGCCAGTGCATATGTGGCATCGTATAGCAACAAGACACATAGAGGGTTCAAGGCTAGGCAGGCAGCAAAACAAGCTTACTCCTGTTGGAAATATGCCCTAGAGGCAATAATAAATTGATTATTATTATATTTCCTTGTTCATGATAATCGTTTATTATCCATGCTAGAATTGTATTGATAGGAAACTCAGATACATGTGTGGATACATAGACAACATCATGTCCCTAGTAAGCCTCTAGTTGACTAGTTCGTTGATCAATAGATGGTTACGGTTTCCTGACCATGGACATTGGATGTCATTGATAACGGGATCACATCATTAGGAGAATGATGTGATGGACAAGACCCAATCCTAAGCATAGCACTAGATCGTGTAGTTCGTATGCTAAAAGCTTTTTTAATTCAAGTATCATTTCCTTAGACCATGAGATTGTGCAACTCCCGGATACCGTAGGAGTGCTTTGGGTGTGCCAAACGTCACAACGTAACTGGGTGGCTATAAAGGTACACTACGGGTATCTCCGAAAGTGTCTGTTGGGTTGGCACGAATCAAGACTGGGATTTGTCACTCCATGTGACGGAGAGGTATCTATGGGCCCACTCGGTAGGACATCATCATAATGTGCACAATGTGATCAAGGAGTTGATCATGGGATGATGTGTTATGGAACGAGTAAAGAGACTTGCCGGTAACGAGATTAAACAAGGTATCGGGATACCGACGATCGAATCTCGGGCAAGTATCATACCGATAGACAAGGGAATTGTATACGGGATTGATTAAGTCCTTGACATCGTGGTTCATCCGATGAGATCATCGTGGAACATGTGGAAGCCAACATGGGTATCCAGATCCCGCTGTTGGTTATTGACCGGAGAACGTCTCGGTCATGTCTGCATGTCTCCCGAACCCGTAGGGTCTACACACTTACGTTCGATGACGCTAGGGTTATAAAGGAAGTTTGTATGTGGTTACCGAATGTTGTTCGGAGTCCCGGATGAGATCCCGGATGTCACGAGGAGTTCCGGAATGGTCCGGAGGTAAAGATTTATATATGGAAGTCCTGTTTTGGTCACCGGACAAGTTTCGGGGTCACCGGTATTGTACCGGGACCACCGGAAGGGTCCCGGGGGTCCACCGGGTGGGGCCACCTGCCTCAGGGGCCACATGGGCTGTAGGGGTGTGCGCCTTGGCCTATATGGGCCAAGGGCACCAGCCCCAAGAGGCCCATGCGCCAAGAGATAAGGAAAGGAAGAGTCCTAAAGGGGGAAGGCACCTCCTAGGTGCCTTGGGGAGGAGGGACTCCTCCCTGGCCGCACCCTTCCTTGGAGGAAGGGCCAAGGCTGCGCCCCCCTTCTCTCCCTTGCCCCTATATATATGTGGGGGGTGGGAGGACAGCCATACCAATGTTCTGGTGCAGCCCTCCCCTTCTCCCAAGTACTTCTCCTCTCCCGTGGTGCTTGGCGAAGCCCTGCAGGATTGCCACGCTCCTCCACCACCACCACGCCGTTGTGCTGCTGCTGGATGGAGTCTTCCTCAACCTCTCCCTCTCTCCTTGCTGGATCAAGGCGTGGGAGACATCGTCGGGCTGTACGTGTGTTGAACGCGGAGGTGCCGTCCGTTCGGCACTAGGATCTCCGGTGATTTGGATCACGACGAGTACGACTCCATCAACCCCGTTCTCTTGAACGCTTCCGCTTAGCGATCTACAAGGGTATGTAGATGCACTCTCCTTCCCCTCGTTGTTGGTCTCTTCATAGATAGATCTTGGTGACACGTAGGAAAATTTTGAATTTATACTACGTTCCCCAACAACTCCGAGTGGGTGCAAAAGCACGACAACACTGTTGACAATTGCAAGGTTAGAGGTGTCAAGGTGGATCGCCAGTTTGGGCCGAAGATGAAGAAATTCATCATGTTCGCCCAGTTCATCGCCATTGCTATGCTGTGGCGTTGGTGTGCTAGGTGTGGGTAAGCTCACCAACTAGGGTACAAGGTAAGCACAACATGTACGCCGTATGCAACCAAACGTCGTGTTCATGTGCCGCTTGGGCCAATGCAGGCTACTTTACTTGCTACTTGTGTGCTCCATTGATTTGGTGCTTGAACTCTTGCTCTTGTGCATTGCTAGGGCAAGTGGTATGCCGTGTTCATCGGTAAGGTCCCAGGGGTTTATAGTTCATGGGAAGAAGCCAGTGCATATGTGGCATCGTATAGCAACAACACACATAGAGGGTTCAAGGCTAGGCAGGCAGCAAAACAAGCTTACTCCGAGTGGGTGCAAAAGCACGACAACACTGTTGACAATTGCAAGGTTAGAGGTGTCAAGGTGGATCGCCAGTTTGGGCCGAAGATGAAGAACTTCATCATCTTCGCCCAGTTCATCGCCATTGCTATGCTGTGGCGTTGGTGTGCTAGGTGTGGGTAAGCTCACCAACTAGGGTACAAGGTAAGCACAACATGTACGCCGTATGCAACCAAACGCCGTGTTCATGTGCCGCTCGGGCTGATGTGAACTTGCGGTGGTAGGACGACACCCTGTTTTGAATGTGGTGGTAGGTTAACACCAAGGTAGTGCTAGGAAGAACTTGCTATGCCGTATGATCATGCATGTTTTACTTCTCTTCTGCTCCATTGTTGTTTGTGTGCTACTTTACTTGCTACTTGTGTGCTCCATTGATTTGCTGCTTCAACTCTTGCTCTTGTGCATTGCTAGGGCAAGTGGTATGCCGTGTTCATCGGTAAGGTCCCAGGGGTTTATAGTTCATGGGAAGAAGCCAGTGCATATGTGGCATCGTATAGCAACAACACACATAGAGGGTTCAAGGCTAGGCAGGCAGCAAAACAAGCTTACTTTGAGTGGGTACAAAAGCACGACAGCACTGTTGACAATTGCAAGGTTAGAGATGTCAAGGTGGATCGCCAGTTTGGGCCGAAGATGAAGAACTTCATCATCTTCGCCCAGTTCATCGCCATTGCTATGTTGTGGCGTTGGTGTGCTAGGTGTGGGTAAGCTCACCAACTAGGATACAAGGTAAGCACAACATGTACGCCGTATGCAACCAAACGCCGTGTTCATGTGCCGCTCGGGCCAATGCAGGCAACCAAACAAAATGCACTTGGGTATTACCTAATGCAGGGACACTAGATGCAGGCAACCAAACAACTGGCAGATGGCGTATTAGAGCCTGTTTTTGCTAAACCAGGCTGGTTTGAGAAGTGTATGCGATGCAAGCCCTGTAGCAAATGGCAACCAAACACGTCCTAAGTGACCAGAGAAACCCGAGCGGCAAGAGCTACTGCTGGCGGGCACTAGGTACCAGAAAAATGTGAGAAACAGAGGAGCACCTCCTCTTTCTCGATTCCTCATGGCTATATCTCACGTTTGATCCCTTGAGCCCAGCATTTGAGGAACTGAATTTACTGATGGATACGGTAGCAGAAGCCCACTGGTGTAGATAACAGCCGGTCTTTTTACTGGAATGCTGTAATTGTGTCCTGATGTTGATACTGCATTGCCGAGATTTGGCGACTGAATGAACCAAATGCAGAAGAATTTGGATACAACCTGATTATTGCTCAAGGAAACTATTATTCTTACAGTATTATGGAGAAGAATTTGTACAGTACATATGTGCAAAAACAAAACAAAACAAAAAGCAGATATTGGAGAAGTACAGAAACTATTATTCTTACAGTATTATGGGGATACAACCTGATTATTGCTCAAGGAAAGGCACACCAGGCACGGGATATGCTAAATCGAGCATACAAAGGACGGCACACTAGGCACGCAGCCATGTTCAGAATGTTGCACTGCTTTGGCTTGCAGAAAAGATATATTTGTGTGCATGTTTTTGTTTTTACTTTTATGTCTAGAAGGATTTTTCGCGTGTTTGGGAGATTTGGAGTTTGCAAAAGTGAAGTCAAGAATCAAGTTAGTTTTTCTTTACAGAGAATTGCAGAAAAAAAAAATTGGAGAAGTGGGGTATCGATCCCCATACCTCTCGCATGCTAAGCGAGCGCTCTACCATCTGAGCTACATCCCCTTTCTGTTCACTGTACAAATCCTTCCGGAGGCAAGGTTCATACAAAAACAATGTTAACCAAAGCAGGTGCAGAACTGCAAATGGACACCCATTTTCACTGAAGACTGTTCAATTTGGATGAAATCGTGACAATGAGTAATTCCAACTTTCTCTTCCTCTCTTATTTTTGATGCAAGATTAGTGGAATTCGTCTTGTACGCGAGATATACATTTCAGACACCTGGGTTTGCCTCCCTTTCACAAAAAGAAAGAAAACAATCCAAAAACATACTCCCTCCTTAAAGAAATGTAGGAGGGTTTAGATTTGTTTACAGAGGGAGTACATTTTAGTGACTCTGCAACGTTTTCAGTGTCCGTCAATGTAACAAGAGAAGCAAAATGTCGTCGTGTAAATGTGCAGAAACAAGTATTATTACAGCATTGTGGGATACGATCTGAATTTTGTTCAAAAAATATCCCAGCAAAATGCAGCAAGTCGTGTCCAGGCACATTAGCATCGCCATGTTCAGAATTCGATATCTGTCAACAAATTCAGTTTCTGCTGGTGTAAAAAATATATATTTACTCCCTGCTGATAGACTGAAACTTTAAGCAAAACAACAGAACTCAAGTTCCCACTCAGTGCAAGAACCACCACATCTGTACCGACACCATCTAACAGAGATGCAGCTAGCAAAGTTCAAGTAGTGGCCATTGTCGACGCATTTTTATAGACTAATGGCAAGTGTCATGGTCAAACAGTTTCAGAATTTCAGAATCGTGATGGCAAAGCTAATAGTTTCATATACTGTCTTTTTTTTTAGAAAAGGAGGTTAAAACCCCCGGCCTCTGCAATAGTTTCATATACTGTCAGAAGAAGAAACCAAGCCTAGCTAAGCAGAAACTCAAGACTGCATGCTGAGTTTTTCTGAATCCACATCTCAATGAAAGGAACTGGATTCTAATGTCATCGCGTCCGAGGCGGTGACACTTCTGAAGAGGTGGACAGGAAGGCGACTTCTAGGGCGGTGTCTCTCTACTCTGCATCGACATCCGCATACCACAGCACCGTGTGGGCTGAATTAGCATAAAACTCTTGGACTGGTTTGGGTTTTCATGCGTAACTGGTGCTGCAACAAGTTTAGATAAGAATATAAAAAAGAAAAACACAAAACTCAAGGTTAAAACACAAAATGTTCAGAATTCGATCTCTGTCAAAACACAAAATTCAGTCTCTGCTGATGAACTAAAACTCTAAGCAGAACAACAAAACTCAAGTGCTCAACTCATTGCAAGGACCACCACATATGTGCTTCATCTAAGAAAAAAATGCTGCTAGAAACGTTAAAGTACTGGCCATTGTCAACTCATTACAGACAAATATATGTCACGCACCATTTTTCGAACAGTTTCAGGATTTTAGAACCGCGATGCCAGAGCAAATACTTGTCCTACTGTCAGTTGAGGAAAGCAAGTTTAGCTAGCAGAAACACAAGAAACTGCTGGGTTTTCATGAACCCATATCTCAACAAAAGGAACTGGGTTCTAATGTCATCGTGCCTGAGAAGGCGACGCTTCTGAAGAGGTGGACAGGAAGGCGACTTCAAAGGGCCCTGGCTCTGGTTTCTCTCTACTCTGCATCGACATCCGCGTACCGCAGCGCCGCGTGGGCTGAATTAGCAGAAAAATAGATAAGCAGTTAGGCATCATGTGTCATAGGTACTGCAACAGGTTCAGATAACACAAGATCAAAAAGAAAGATGATGTACAAAACCTCAAAACAATGTAGAGAATGTGCTGTGGAACAGAACCTGAATTTTGTCCACGCGTTACTCGAAACAATTACAGTAGGCTAAAAAACAGAAATATTTATCTTCTCTGTGAAACTGAACTAGGCAGACTAAACTGGTTTGGGTTTTCAAGTTCCCAAGTATTCCACTAGCTAGCTACCGGCACATATATGGTACTCCCTCTGTAAACTAATATAAGAGCGTTTAGATCACTATTTTAGTATTCTAAACGCTCTTATATTAGTTTACGGAGGGAGTATTAAACAGAATAACTGGATCATCTGAATCAAAGTAGAGCAGAATGGAAAGCAATACTCTCCATATCAAGTTTCAGTGTGGATTTTAGCAACTGTCACGATGTCTACAATCCTAAAATTGTTCAGAGTCTTGAGACCATTACCAAGTCAGAACTCGTAATTAACTGAAACAGATCAGCAAAAGTTTCAGACTAGACCGGTTTCAGTAAATTCTCATAATTTTCAGACTAGCAGAGTACTCCAGCAGAGGAGAGGCAGATTGGCAGTCAACTGAATTGAGAATCAAAATATCCGAACAACTGAAGCCAAAGGAGAAGTTTATGGCTTCTCACCAGGCGAGCCGGCGTTGACGACGACGACGCGGAAGTCCTGCTCGCTGCTGGGCAGGTCGACGACGAGTGGGAGAAGGCGGCCACTGCGGGCAGGGAGGCATATGACGATGTCGGGGATGCCCTCCATGCCCGACTCCACGGACAGATGCAGGGCCAGCTTGGTGCTGAGGCGGAGCAAGGACCTCCCATCGAATGGGTACCAGCCATCGGTGACGCTGTCCTCGTCGGCGTTCAGCCACACGTATTCGATCTCCCGCGACGTCAACGTGGCGACGGGGAGGGGAACCTGCAGTTGGAGTTGGGTTGCAAAGAATGAAAGAACCATCATCACATCAAAGAATCGCTCTCATCCCAAGCAATCGAAATTTACACGATTTGCAATCAAATTCCGATGCATCTTCGCGCAAATTCAACTATCCAAGAACCAAATTCGCGCAAATTCGGGAAGAATCAAGAAGCGGACATGGCATGGCGGACTCACCTCTGCCGGAAGTTCAGGCGGAATCGCCATGGCGGGGATGGGCTCCACGACCCAGTTCATCATCGTGCTGATGACCTGGGTGTCCTCGGCGCTGACACCATTGCCACGGTAGTGGCCGAGCACTTCAGTGGCGAGGAGACATCCCCCGTTGACGTTGCGAAGGTGCACGCCGTCTCTGCCCTGCATCCGGAATACGCGCCATAGAAGGGCATCCATCTCCGGATCGTGCTACTCGACGTCTCCATCCGAATCCGTATCATCGTAGTTGCGCTGCTCGACGCGGAGCCCGCGGCCGACCAGCGCCCGCACATCCGTGGTGGCGAGGTAGCGGCCGTAGGCGGCGCTGCAGAGGAGCACGTGCGGACCATAATCATCCAGGTTGTATAACTCGACTGCCCAAGCCGAGTTCACCGACGCCCGGCGGTCCTGGAGGGATACGCTATCCCCGTCCTCGTCGGCGTGGAGGTACCTGCTGAGCAAGGTGCTCCGCAGGCGCACGTGCTGGCCTTCGACGAAGTGCTCCATCGGTCGTCGGTGTTGGACCGCTGGAGAGCAAAGGCGTCGGGGCCCTGCACGGCGAAGAGGGGGAGAGGGAGGTGGGGAGGATGGGTTCTTGGTTTCTTGGCGCTCCGGCGAGGGGAAGAAGGGGAGAAGCCAAAGCTGTTGGTTGTCGGTTATGTTCGGGCGCCAAGCCGGAGTATTTCAAGGTGGGTGACGGACGAGAGGAGCTTTCGCACAAATGGGCCGGCCCACTTTATACGAGACCAAATTTCTATTTTTTTTCCTTAGGTTTTAGTCGGGGTTTTCACCCCCAAAACACCGATTTGAGAAGCTACATATTTTAAAAATTATACGGAAATGATAAATCCCGAACGTTCGGATTTTAAGCACGACAACCCGAAAGTTTTTCATGGCAACTTTAGTTCACGCGAGGTTGTCAAATATGACAATTTTCTGACAAAAAAGAAACAAACTGGGACAAAGTTATCATGTCTTAACAATTAAACTTGCCACCTAGCGTCAACTAAAGTTGCCATGTGATTTGTTTTTTAATTCAGAACAATGTTTTTGAATTATGATTTTTTTAAGTGAATTTTTTTGAAAAGCGTGAAGATTTTATGAAAATGTGAACATTTCTCAAAATCGCAAAAAAAAATTCAAATTCTGAATAGGTTTTTGAATTGTGAACAAGTTTTAAATTCCTTTTTTTGAATTGTGAACAAATTTTAAAAAACTTGGTTCCAAACAATGTTTTTTAGTTGTGATTTTTTTTTCCAAAATGTGAATAAAACATTTTTTGAAACACGTGAAAAAATTGACGCCCTTCGCCTCCATAAGCTATGCCGTTCGAGTTACACCGCTAGAAATTCATACACACACAGATAATCATGAACAACCACACGGGACGCCCAACCTGTAGCCGAATAACCCCCCCGGCCACAAACAAATGTCGTTCGTGGTGTTCTAGAGGGAAACAACCGCCACACCACCATCGCAAACAAAGTGGTCAACATGGGATTTTAAGGGAGTGGCCAACTCGGCCGGCCGGCAACAAGCCTGACCTTCCTCCGAGATCATCCCAAATATGATACCAACTGTCACACCCCTTGCTATCGAGAGATCGTGACATGAGCCAACACACATAGCTGCACAAATTTTGAATTAAATCAAGAACGGAGAGTAGAATAAAAGTGCAAGAGGTAGAACAAACAAGTTTTTCCCCTTCATTTCTTTTCTGCACTATTCTTTTGTACGTACGACCTAGTCATGTGCTAAGATCGGCTTACAGTTGGACCCCAATTGAACACCCTTACAGTGTTATAGGTTTCGCAGTGCCCATGTTCCTCCTTGCATAGTACGCCAAGGTTTTTCCCCTCATCTTGCATTAGGATTTCGATGCCTCGCCATGAGGTCGCTAACTGCTTTCTTCCCGAGGAAGCCTTGCATAGTACAACATGTTTTTTTGTCAGTTTATCCTTGCCCCTTTCAGATCGTTCTTGTCTTCATGTCATTACTGTAATCGCCTACTTTGCCGAGTTTCAAGGGAACTCAGCAGCGCATTTGCCGAGTTCCACCCTCGACGAACGGACTCGGTTGACTGGGTCGACAATCATTAATATTGTCGAGTTCTTTTTATCGGGAGCTCAGCAAAATGTCATATAACTACTGTCGAGTATGTAAAAGGTAGAACTCGTCAAACTGAGGGTGACAGACGGGATATACCGTTAATGGTGATGCCACGTGACACGCATGCTTTCAAAGTTCTTTTTGTCGCCGAGTTTCTTTTAGGCACTGGGAAATGATGATGTTTGCCGAGTTGTTCAATACTACCGAGTTTTATTATTGGTGTACACAACATATGTCCTCCACTACCGATCTCCCGATAAAAGAAACTCGACAAACCTTGAGAACTTGGCAAACACAATTCCAGTAGTGTGTCTAGAGTGTTGGATATTTCAAACTACTCCCTCCGCCCAAAAATACTTGTCGCTCAAACAGAACGACACTGAAGTAGCAGCATTTTAGATTAAAAAGGAGTCAAATACACCACCGATGCTTAAACTTGGCGAGGAAAATCACTTTAGTACCAAAACTAGCGGCATACATTAAATTGGTGCCACAACTTGGCTCATCGTGCAAATAAGATGTAAAACTCGTTTGTATATGCATGTGGCACTGCCGAGGCATGACGGTGACGTGGGGGCTCATTTTCAGTATCGGGCGATGTAGACCAGGTGTGTGGCGTGTTTTTTTTTTGCAAAAACACCCCTGACTTTTATTTTTCATGCAAAAAAGAAAACCTGACAGTTGCGGGACCCGCCTGTCAGCGAAAACGCACAAGTTTTGTTAGAATGAAAAATTACATGCTCGAGGAATCAAACCGCGACCAAAAGCAAACTGATGCTAGAGGTAACCACTTGTTATCCCGTGTATCTGAGCTAATTGATCCTGCATCGGGGGAGTGGGATAGGCAGCTTGTGTACCAAACTTTTTGTCATGTTGATGCCCAGAGAATACTTGCTATCCCACTGCCTATATATGAAATGTCAGACTTCTTGGCATGGAGCTTGACAAAGACAGGGGGTTTCTCGGTAAGATCTGCATATCATGCTGTTTGGGAGGCCCAGTTTGGTCACCATCTGCAGGCTGGCTGTAGCTCATCAGCGCCTAAACCCACTTGGAAATCTCTTTGGGGGCTGAATTGTCCTGCAAAAATTAAAATTTTTGTTTGGAGAGTGATCCACAACGCTATTCCATGCCAGGCGTTACTGGCGGATAGACATATCAAGATAAAAGCCCATTGTCCCTCTTGCAACCTAGGCCCTGAGACCATTCGACACTTGTTGTTTGAGTGCCCAGTCGCCACCGAGGTTTGGAAGCTGCTTGGATTGCATGAGGTAACCACTAAAGCCCTGGTTTTGGACAGATCTGGGGAAGTAACTTTAGAATTCCTTCTCAATCTTCTAGATAATCATATCCATGTGTTGGGATTCCCCAAATTCAGAGAAACAATTGCCACTTGCTGCTGGTTTTTGTGGTGGGAAAGAAGAAAGCTAACACACGGAGGAGTAAAGCTTAATGCTTCACAGATCAGTGTAGCGGTGAGATCACTTGCTGCTAACTATATTAATGCTTATTCTCCAAAACCAAAGATCCCACAGGCTGGCTGGATGAGGCCGAGGAATGGGTACGTCAAGCTGAATGTGGATGCGGGGTTCGACCATGATTCGCTGGAGGGATCTGTGGGGGCTATCATTAGAGACCACAATGGTAATTTCGTGGCAGCGGCCAATGAAAAACTGAACATATGCTATGATGCAATTACCGCAGAAGCAATTGCAGTAAGGTTTGGCTTGAATCTAGCCCGTGCCGCTGGATGCAACAAGATCGAGTTAAATTCGGATAGTCTTGAGGTCATCAACGCGCTTAAAGAAGGGAGTTCTTCTTCGGTTGCCAGTGCCATCTTTGATGATTGTTTTTTTATGTCCTTAGATTTTACTCATATCATCTTTGAACACTGCTGTAGAGATAACAATAAAGTAGCTCATGAGTTAGCTAGAGTAGTTAAATTCAATCCTCCTGGTGTTTGGCTGGATACAGCCCCGGGGGCGGTTATCCCCCTGGTTGTTTTTGATGCTACTATTGTAGCTAATTAATAAAGAAGGTGTTGAATGTCAAAAAAAAAAACCCACCACGATAACGCTCGATGTCCTATAAGCATACTCAGTTCTTATATTAAGGACATAAATTAAGAGTTTTAATTCCAACAAAAAAATATGCGGTCATGAGGGTTCAAACACGGGACCCGAGGCACACAAAGCTGACGGACCTGCCACCCCAACAAAGGCATTTTAGTATCTACATCGGATTGTTACTTTTTATGTCTACAACCGACCGCGCCCATGGGCGAAAATAGACTGCCGTTAGTGCGGCCCATTTTCAACATGTGTTTTGTTTTTCTTCTATTTTGGAAAATTGTAAAAAGAATATGATAATCCTAATTATAAATAATATACATATAATTGTACATACATCTTCATTTGAGAATCTGCAGATGACACATTAGGTTCATTTTTTTCCCATACATATATTTGTTTTTATTTAATTTATTTTTCAAAACACACAAACTTTATCAAAACACATACAAACTTTTAAAGCAAAATAAAAAAAATCTAGCATGAAATTTTTATATACTAATGAATATTTTATTAAAAAACTTGTAAAATTTTGAACTTACAAGTATATATATAATTACTTTAGTATTTCTATCTTATATGCAAACACTTTTTAAATTTATACAAACATTTGTATAAGTGGTAATCGAATTTTATGGATTTTTGTTAAATTAATAGGTGGGCATTTTTTGGAATTAGATGAGCATATTTTTGTGTAATTTATTTTATTTGTATGTATATTATTTGTAATTAGTATTTCAATATTTTTCACAAATTTCTTAAAATGAAAAAACACAGTGTGTTTTAGCCCATGAGTGCGGTGTATTAGTGAGAAAATGGATAAAAATCGCAACAAGGATCAAATGAATGTGGATGCAGTGGCCAGCTCATCTTGTTTTTTGCCCAAGTCGCAGGTTCAAACCCCCACGGCAGCATTTTTTTGGAATTATTAAAATTCTTAATTTATGTTGTTTATGGAAAAAAATATATAAGAAATGTGTATCCACCTAGGTCATCAAATGGTATCGATGTAGGGTAACTAGCCGAGCGAGCGGGATGACTCGAAGTCGCCAGTCTGAATCTTCAAGGGTGCAATTTTTCATTCTAATGTAAAATTTGTGATGTTTCCCTAACAGATTGGTCCCGTGCCTGTCATGGTTTTTCCCTTGCGGGAAAAAGATTCGAGGGTGTTTTTGCAAAAATAACATGCCACAACCCTAGTTTACAACTGGAGGTCACTGACAATGGGCCCCACGCCACGCTGTCACGTCTCGTCAGCTCCGCATGCATATTAGAACGAGTTTTGCACCGTATTTACACACCCAAGCCTAGTTGTGACACCAGTTCAATGTATGCCGCAAGTTTTGTCACTAAAGTGATTTTCTTTTTACCAAGTTTAAGCATCGATGGTGTAATTGACCCATTCAAAAGTTTCGTAGTCATACATATATGTGTTGGTGTCGTCGAGGGCGGAGGCAGAAAATTTAGCCATTGGGTTCACTCATTGACTTGGTGTCATGATTTGATACAAATTAACTATGTGTAAAATCTCATAATCAACATCTTACAACAAGAGTATAGCACTAAAAGATAACATCACAAATAAGGGCACGAAGTACCGCATTTAATGCACTTTGCCTACGGCCCATGGGTGGCCTTGAATTATCAGAGCATCTCTAGTGGCTTGTGCAAATGGTGGTCTATACCAAATTTAGACTACCACATGCCAAAAAACGTCTTCAATGGCTTGTCTATTGCGTTGTGTAAAATTTAGACAATGTCCAAACTAGCTACCCGTCGTCCACATTTGGACAACCAAGCCACAATGTCTAAACCAAAAATGTTGGCTCATGAGCTCAGCCATTCACCAATTCGGAGCAATTGGAGGACGTCGGCAGGGAGGCGGTCGCGCCGGCGCTGGACACGGAGGTCGTTGCGCCTGGACCGCCGCCTCATCAAGGTTGAACCTGTTGCTATTGTTTATTTCTCGTAAATTATATAGGGTGTTGCTAGTGTTGAACCTAAAATAATTTCGCGGCTGGTTTATTTTCTCCTTTATATGTCTTGCGGATGAAAAAAAATAAATGAGAACAACTCAGAAATGACCAACATAAGATTTTTAAAAAATATAGCTGCTATAAGATACTATTAAAATATATGAAAGAGAATATAGACATCATGTATATAGACAATCCGCTGGAAAACTTAGGTTGTCTAAAAGAAAATCTTTTTACACCATTGTGTATATGTAGATATAGTGTTGGGGAACGTAGTAATTTCAAAAAAATTCCTACGCACACGCAAGATCATGGTGATGCATAGCAACGAGAGGGGAGAGTATGATCTACGTACCCTTGTAGATCGCAACGGAAGCGTTGACACAACGTAGAGGAAGTAGTCGTATGTCTTCTTCCCGATCCGACCGATCCAAGCACCGTTACTCCGGCACCTCCGAGTTCTTAGCACACGTTCAGCTCGATGACGTTCCCCGGGCTCCGATCCAGCAAAGCTTCAGGGATGAGTTCCGTCAGCACAACGGCGTGGTGACGATGATGATGTTCTACCGACGCAGGGCTTCGCCTAAGCACTACAACGATATGACCGAGGTGGAATATGGTGACAGGGGGCACTGCACACGGCTAAGGAACGATCATGAGGATCAACTTGTGTGTCCTAGGGTGCCCCCTTGCCTCAGTATATAAAGGATCCAAGGGGGGGTGCGGCCGGCCAGGAGGAGGCGCGCAGGAGGAGTCCTACTCCTACCGGGACTAGGACTCCCCTCCTGTTCCTTGTCCAACTAGGAGAGGTGGAGGGAGAATAGGAAAGGGGGGGGGGGCGCCGCCCCTCCCTCCTTGTCCAATTCGGACTAGGGGGAGAGGGGACGCGCGGCCTGCCCTGGCAGCCCCTTCCTCTTCTCCACATTAGGCCCATGAGGCCCATTAACCCCCCGGGGGGTTCCGGTAACCCCCCGGTGCTCCGGTTTTATCCGAAATTCACCCGGGACACTTCCGGTGTCCGAATATAGTCATCCAATATATCAATCTTTATGTCTCGACCATTTCGAGACTCCTCGTCATGTCTGTGATCACATCCGGGACTCCGAACTAACTTCGCTACATCAAAATGCATAAACTCATAATAATTGTCATCGTAACTTTAAGCGTGCGGACCCTACGGTTCGAGAACAATGTAGACATGACCGAGACACGTCTCCGGTCAATAACCAATAGCGGGACCTGGATGCCCATATTGGCTCCTACATATTCTACGAAGATCTTTATCGGTTAGACCGCATAACAACATACGTTGTTCCCTTTGTCATCGGTATGTTACTTGCCCGAGATTCGATCATCGGTATTCCTATACCTAGTTCAATCTCGTTACCGGCAAGTCTCTTTACTCGTTCTGTAATACATCATCCCGCAACTAACTCATTTAGTTGCAATGCTTGCAAGGCTTAAGTGATGTGCATTACCGAGAGGGCCCAGAGATACCTCTCCGACAATCAGAGTGACAAATCCTAATCTCGAAATACGCCAACCCAACATCTTCCTTTGGAGACACCTGTAATGCTTCTTTATAATCACCCAGTTACGTTGTGACGTTTGGCAGCACCCAAAGTGTTCCTCCGGCAAACGGGAGTTGCATAATCTCATAGTCATAGGAACATGTATAAGTCATGAAGAAAGCAATAGCAACATACTAAACGATCGGGTGCTAAGCTAATGGAATGGGTCATGTCAATCAGATCATTCAACTAATGATGTGATCCCGTTAATCAAATAACAACTCTTTGTTCATGGTTAGGAAACATAACCATCTTTGATTAACGAGCTAGTCAAGTAGAGGCATACTAGTGACACTCTATTTGTCTATGTATTCACACATGTATTATGTTTCCAGTTAATACAATTCTAGCATGAATAATAAACATTTATCATAAAATAAGGAAATAAATAATAACTTCATTATTGCCTCTAGGGCATATTTCCTTCAGTCTCCCACTTGCACTAGAGTCAATAATCTAGATTACACAGTAATGATTCTTACACCCATGGAGTCTTGGTGCTGATCATGTTTTGCTCATGGAAGAGGCTTAGTCAACGGGTCTGCAACATTCAGATCCGTATGTATCTTGCAAATCTCTATGTCTCCCACCTGAACTAGATCCCGGATGGAATTGAAGCGTCTCTTGATGTGCTTGGTTCTCTTGTGAAATCTGGATTCCTTTGCCAAGGCAATTGCACCAGTATTGTCACAAAAGATTTTCATTGGACTCGATGCACTAGGTATGACACCTAGATCGGATATGAACTCCTTCATCCAGACTCCTTCATTTGCTGCTTCCGAAGCAGCTATGTACTCCGCTTCACATGTAGATCCTGCTACGACGCTTTGTTTAGAACTGCACCAACTGACAGCTCCAACGTTTAATGTAAACACGTATCCGGTTTGCGATTTAGAATCGTCCGGATCAGTGTCAAAGCTTGCATCAACGTAACCGTTTACGATGAGCTCTTTGTCACCTCCATATATGAGAAACATATCCTTAGTCCTTTTCAGGTACTTCAGGATGTTCTTGACCGCTGTCCAGTGATCCACTCCTGGATTACTTTGGTACCTCCCTGCTAAACTTATAACAAGGCACACATCAGGTCTGGTACACAGCATTGCATACATGATAGAGCCTATGGCTGAAGCATAGGGAACATCTTTCATTTTCTCTCTATCTTCTGTAGTGGTCGGGCTTTGAGTCTTACTCAATTTCACACCTTGTAACACAGGCAAGAACCCTTTCTTTGCTTGATCCATTTTGAACTTTTTCAAAACTTTGTCAAGATATGTGCTTTGTGAAAGTCCAATTAGGCATCTTGATCTATCTCTATAGATCTTAATGCCTAATATGTAAGCAGCTTCACCGAGGTCTTTCATTGAAAAACTCTTATTCAAGTATCCCTTTATGCCATCCAGAAATTCTATATCATTTCCAATCAGTAATATGTCATCCACATATAATATCAGAAATGCTATAGAGCTCCCACTCACTTTCTTGTAAATACAGGCTTCTCCGAAAGTCTGTATAAAACCAAATGCTTTGATCACACTATCAAAACGTTTATTCCAACTCCGAGAGGCTTGCACCAGTCCATAAATGGATCGCTGGAGCTTGCACACTTTGTTAGCTCCCTTTGGATCGACAAAACCTTCCGGTTGCATCATATACAACTCTTCTTCCAGAAATCCATTCAGGAATGCAGTTTTGACATCCATCTGCCAAATTTCATAATCATAAAATGCGGCAATTGCTAACATGATTCGGACAGACTTAAGCATCGCTACGGGTGAGAAGGTCTCATCGTAGTCAATCCCTTGAACTTGCCGAAAACCTTTTGCGACAAGTCGAGCTTTGTAGACAGTAATATTACCGTCAGCGTCAGTCTTCTTCTTGAAGATCCATTTATTCTCAATTGCTTGTCGATCAGCGGGCAAGTCAACCAAAGTCCATACTTTGTTCTCATACATGGATCCATCTCAGATTTCATGGCTTCAAGCCATTTTGCGGAATCTGGGCTCACCATCGCTTCTTCATAGTTCGTAGGTTCATCATGATCTAGTAGCATGACTTCCAAAACAGGATTACCATACCACTCTGGTGCGGATCTCACTCTGGTTGATCTACGAGGTTCAGTAGTATCTTGATCTAAAGTTTCATGATCATCATCATTAGCTTCCTCACTAACTGGTGTAGGTTTCACTGAAACAGTTTTCTGTGATGTACTACTTTCCAATAAGGGAGCAGGTACAGTTACCTCATCAAGTTCTACTTTCCTCCCACTCACTTCTTTCAAGAGAAACTCCTTCTCTAGAAAGGATCCATTCTTAGCAACGAATGTCTTGCCTTCGGATCTGTGATAGAAGGTGTACCCAACAGTCTCCTTTGGGTATCCTATGAAGACACATTTCTCCGATTTGGGTTCGAGCTTATCAGGTTGAAGATTTTTCACATAAGCATCGCAGCCCCAGACTTTAAGAAACGACAACTTTGGTTTCTTGCCAAACCACAGTTCATAAGGCATCGTCTCAACGGATTTTGATGGTGCCCTATTTAACGTGAATGCGGCCGTCTCTAAAGCATAACCCCAAAACGATAGCGGTAAATCTGTAAGAGACATCATAGATCGCACCATATCTAATAAAGTACGATTACGACGTTCGGACACACCATTACGCTGTGGTGTTCCGGGTGGCGTGAGTTGCGAAACTATTCCACAATTTTTCAAATGTACACCAAACTCGTAACTCAAATATTCTCCTCCACGATCAGATCGTAGAAACTTTATTTTCTTGTTACGATGATTTTCAACTTCACTCTGAAACTTATGTTTCATTAAGTAGATATACCCATATCTGCTTAAATCATCTGTGAAGGTGAGAAAATAACGATATCCGCCACGAGCCTCAATATTCATTGGACCACATACATCTGTATGTCTGATTTCCAACAAATCTGTTGCTCTCTCCATAGTACCGGAGAACGGTGTTTTAGTCATCTTGCCCATGAGGCACGGTTCGCAAGTACCAAGTGATTCATAATCAAGTGGTTCCAAAAGCCCATCAGTATGGAGTTTCTTCATGCGCTTTACACCGATATGACCTAAACGGCAGTGCCACAAATAAGTTGCACTATCATTATCAACTCTGCATCTTTTGTCTTCAACATTATGAATATGTGTATCACTACTATCGAGATTCATCAAAAATAGACCACTCTTCAAAGGTGCATGACCATAAAAGATATTACTCATATAAATAGAACAACCATTATTCTCTGATTTAAATGAATAAACCTCTCGCATCAAACAAGATCCAGATATAATGTTCATGCTCAACGCTGGCACCAAATAATAATTATTTAGGTCTAATACTAATCCCGAAGGTAGATGTAGAGGTAGCGTGCCGACCGCGATCACATCGACTTTGGAACCATTTCCCACGCGCATCGTCACCTCGTCCTTTGCCAGTGTTCACTTAATCCGTAGTCCCTGCTTTGAGTTGCAAATATTAGCAACAGAACCAGTATCAAATACCCAGGTGCTACTGCGAGCTCTAGTAAGGTACACATCAATACCATGTATATCACATATACCTTTGTTCACCTTGCCATCCTTCTTATCCGCCAAATACTTGGGGCAGTTCCGCTTCCAGTGACCAGTCTGCTTGCAGTAGAAGCACTCAGTTTCAGGCTTAGGTCCAGACTTTGGTTTCTTCTCTTGAGCAGCAACTTGTTTGCCATTCTTCTTGAAGTTTCCCTTCTTCTTCCCTTTGCCCTTTTTCTTGAAACTAGTGGTCTTGTTGACCATCAACACTTGATGCTCTTTCTTGATTTCTACCTCCGCAGCTTTCAGCATTGCGAAGAGCTCGGGAATAGTCTTATTCATCCCTTGCATATTATAGTTCATCACGAAGCTCTTGTAGCTTGGTGGCAGTGATTGGAGAATTCTGTCAATGATGCAATCATCTGGAAGATTAACTCCCAATTGAATCAGGTGATTATTATACCCAGACATTTTGAGTATATGCTCACTAACAGAACTGTTCTCCTCCATCTTGCAGCTATAGAACTTATTGGAGACTTCATATCTCTCAATCCGGGCATTTGCTTGAAATATTAACTTCAACTCCTGAAACATCTCATATGCTCCATGACGTTCAAAACGTCGTTGAAGTCCCGATTCTAAGCCGTAAAGCATGGCACACTGAACTATCGAGTAGTCATCAGCTTTGCTCTGCCAGATGTTCATAACATCTGGTGTTGCTCCAGCAGCAGGCCTGGCACCCAGCGGTGCTTCCAGGACGTAATTCTTCTGTGCAGCAATGAGGATAATCCTCAAGTTACGAACCCAGTCCGTGTAATTGCTACCATCATCTTTCAACTTTGCTTTCTCAAGGAACGCCTTAAAATTCAACGGAACAACAGCACGAGCCATCTATCTACAATCAACATAAACAAGCAAGATACTATCAGGGACTAAGTTCATGATAAATTTAAATTCAATTAATCATATTACTTAAGAACTCCCACTTAGATAGACATCCCTCTAATCTTCTAAGTGATCACGTGATCCAAATTAACTAAACCATAACCGATCATCACGTGAAATGGATTAGCCTTCAATGGTGAACATCATTCTGTTGATCATATCTACTATATGATTCACGCTCGACCTTTCGGTCTCCGTGTTTCGAGGCCATATCTGCATATGCTAGGCTCGTCAAGTATAACCCGAGTATTCTGCGTGTGCAAAACTGGCTTGCACCCGTTGTAGATGGACGTAGAGCTTATCACACCCGATCATCACGTGGTGTCTGGGCACGACGAACTTTGGCAACTGTGCATACTCAGGGAGAACACTTCTTGATAATTTAGTGAGAGATCATCTTATAATGCTACCATCAATCAAAGCAAGATAAGATGCATAAAAGATAAACATCACATGCAATCAATATAAGTGATATGATATGGCCATCATCATCTTGTGCCTGTGATCTCCATCGCCGAAGCACCGTCATGATCACCATCGTCACCGGTGCGACACCTTGATCTCCATCGTAGCATCGCTGTCGTCTCGCCAATCTTATGCTTCCACGACTATCGCTACCGCTTAGTGATAAAGTAAAGCATTACATCGCGATTGCATTGCATACAATAAAGCGACAACCATATGGCTCCTGCCAGTTGCCGATAACTCGGTTACAAAACATGATCATCTCATACAATAAAATTTAGCATCATGTCTTGACCATATCACATCACAACATGCCCTGCAAAAACAAGTTAGATGTCCTCTACTTTGTTGTTGCAAGTTTTACGTGGCTGCTACGGGCTTAAGCAAGAACCAATCTCACCTACGCATCATAACCACAACGATAGTTTGTCAAGTTGATGCCGTTTTAACCTTCGCAAGGACCGGGCGTAGCCACACTCGGTTCAACTAAAGTTGGAGAGACAGTCGCCCGCAAGCCACCTATGTGCAAAGCACGTCGGGAGAACCGGTCTCGCTAAGCGTACGCGTAATGTTGGTCCGGGTCGTCTCGTCCAACAATACCGCCGAACCAAAGTATGACATGCTGGTAGGCAGTATGACTTATATCGCCCACAACTCACTTGTGTTCTACTCGTGCATATAACATCAAACCATAAAACCTAGGCTCGGATACCACTGTTGGGGAACGTAGTAATGTCAAAAAATTTCCTACGCACACGCAAGATCATGGTGATGCATAGCAACGAGAGGGGAGAGTATGATCTACGTACCCTTGTAGATCGCAACGGAAGCGTTGACACAACGTAGAGGAAGTAGTCGTATGTCTTCTTCCCGATTCGACCGATCCAAGCACCGTTACTCCGGCACCTCCGAGTTCTTAGCACACGTACAGCTCGATGACGTTCCCCGGGCTCCGATCCAGCAAAGCTTCGGGGATGAGTTCCGTCAGCACAACGGCGTGGTGACGATGATAATGTTCTATCGACGCAGGGCTTCGCCTAAGCACTACAACGATATGATCGAGGTGGAATATGGTGGCAGGGGGCACCGCACACGGCTAAGGAACGATCACGAGGATCAACTTGTGTGTCCTAGGGTGCCCCCTTGCCTCAGTATATAAAGGATCCAAGGGGGGGTGCGGCCGGCCAGGAGGAGGCGCGCAGGAGGAGTCCTACTCCTACCGGTCGTCCACATTTGGACAACCAAGCCACAATATCTAAACCAAAAATGTTGGCTCATGAGCTCAGCCATTCACCAATTCGGAGCAATTGGAGGACGTCGGCAGGGAGGCGGTCGCGCCGGCGCTGGACACGGAGGTCGTTGTGCCTGGACCGCCGCCTCATCAGGGTTGAACCTGTTGCTATTGTTTATTTCTCGTAAATTATATAGGGTGTTGCTAGTGTTGAACCTAAAATAATTTCGCGGCTGGTTTATTTTCTCCTTTATATGTCTTGCGGATGAAAATAAATAAATGAGAACAACTCAGAAATGACCAACATAAGATTTTTAAAAAATATAGCTGCTATAAGATACTATTAAAATATATGAAAGAGAATATAGACATCATGTATATAGACAATCCGCTGGAAAACTTAGGTTGTCTAAAAGAAAATCTTTTTACACCATTGTGTATATGTAGATATAGACTATCAAATTTAGACAAGCCACTAGAGATGCTCTCACATCATTATCCGGATCCTCGAGGAAACCCTTGAACCTGTGTGATAGGACGATGACGGTGCCTTGGTGTCGTATTCATCTTTGAGGGCTTCATTTTTGGAGTTGGGCATTGCCGAGTGCAGTGGAAGGCGATAGTGTTGGCGTCAAGGCCTATGTGGCAATGACGATGGGAGGAGCGATGTTGGAGATGCGGCAAATGGTTGAGGTAGTCGGCTCTTCTTCGGCATGTCAGTAGGATTGCCTCGGCTTGTTTGTTTATGTGAAGTCGAATCTGCGGTGGTGGGGTCCTGGTGGCATATGATGCTGGACAACAACTGGTCTGCTCGATGATCTTCCACGGCACCAGCCTTGCCTAGTTCTCTTTCGTTGTTCTTCTTTAGAGTCGGAGTTACGATGTCCTGTCGTAGGTCACTGAGTTCTAGAGCGATTTTTCGTATGACTCCACATGGCCTTTACAATGTGGGTTGGATCGACAGGTGTCTTTGGTGAAGTCCAAGTTGTTTGTCAAGGTTTACTGATGGCAATGTCGTCTTCTAGAGGAGTAGTTATGACGATGATGCCTGCATGTTGTCTTGACGAGGCCTTATTTGAAGAAGTGTGTGTGAGATATTTGTGTGTGTCGCTCAACGGTTTGCGATGGCTTTCATCCATTTTTTCTTTAATTAATTGAATAACTCTCTTGTACTTAATTAATGGTCAAGGCAAAAAATGAAAATGCCTCCTTTTCCAAAAAATTAAAACCGGATCTGTGACCTCTTTGAGAATCTCCATTTGATTGTTTGGATCAATCAAAGTACGCGGAATAAGAAATTAGAAAGATAGGGCATTGCACAACAGAGAGAAGATGACTAGATGTGATGATGTGATATCGATAGTCAGCTCATCGCTGCACGAAACCTCGAACGGGCCTGTCACAAAGCCGATTCAATTTGTGGGCCTTTGGCCTTTCCATTGAGCGTTGCTTTCAAAATTGATGGGGTCATCTCTTATTTTTTGTTGGGTTCAGAGCACATACGTATCTCTATAGCATACGTGACAAGGAAAACCCGTTGGGTTCAGTTGAACCCAATGCCAGTACGCTAGTCATGTTGAACGCCGAGTCGGCTAGTCCTAGTCGATGTAATCTGTTCTATCTCTAAATTTAAATTACTATAAAGGAAAGGAAAACTTTGAAGCCCACCTAGTATAGGGGTGGAGGAAGAAAAGGAAATCGCACGTGTACGTGAGTTGCGGCCGTCCGGCGAAATCGGTTGTTAGTTTAGCTTTCCCTGCATGCGTATATATAGTCTCTCCAAGGAGCAGCCAAGCTCCTCGCTGGAAGACGGCGCGGCAGCCTAGGCTGTGTCGTCTAAGGTCGAGGCTGCACCAACACATAGGCGCCGCCCTCGCTCTCTCCGTCCATTCTCCAGAGTAGAGTAAATCCCTTCAGCTTTTCTTTTCTAGGAACACTTTTCCAAGCTTGGACGCATCCTACTAAACGTTTGCTTCTTCTTCATCCTCTTTTCTTGTTCCCATCTAGGAATCAGTATGCTCGTCGTCGGCTCGACTGTCTTGGACGACCTGCCCGAGTGGCTCGTCGTCGATGAGATCCTTGTCCGCTTGCCTGTCAAAGAGGTACTCCGCTGCCGCGCTGTCCGCAAGTCGTGGCGCAGCGGTACTTCCACTGACGCCTTCATCCTCGGCCACCACCGCCGCTAGCACTCGCTCCCCATCATCAGACCCCTAAAGGACATCTGCCGCGTCCTCGGAGCCTCCAATGATCTAAAGCTGCGACCTGTCCTCGGATACGCATTCGCTACCATTGTACACCGTGCCACCTGTGATGGCCTCCTCATCTTGTCGCAGTAATCCAATTACTACATCTGCAACCCGGCCACCCACAAGTGGGCGTCCATGCCACGTCCTCCTCAACGACAACCAAACACCATGGCTGTCAGCCTAGTCGGCTTCTATTGGCACCACCCATCTGGAGAACACCGAGTGCTATGGGTGTCATACCCAATAAACGCCGCCGCGACGGGCGATGTAGCAGTTGAGTTGCTTGAGTACTTCGTCCTCACAGTGGGATCGGACCAGCCAAGATGCATCCAATGGCCAGCAGTTTCAGAACAAAGGTTTGTTCCTGCTATCTGGTCCTACCACTGCCCACCAATCCTGAAGGAAATATGCCCTAGAGGCAATAATAAAGTTATTATTTATTTCCTTATATCATGATAAATGTTTATTATTCATGCTAGAATTGTATTAACCGGAAACATAATACATGTGTGAATACATAGACAAACAGGATGTCACTAGTATGCCTCTACTTGACTAGCTCGTTAATCAAAGATGGTTATGTTTCCTAACCATGGACAAAAGAGTTGTTATTTGATTAACGAGGTCACATCATTAGTTGAATGATCTGATTGACATGACCCATTAGCTTAGCACCCGATCGTTTAGTATGTTGCTATTGCTTTCTTCATGACTTATACATGTTCCTATGACTATGAGATTATGCAACTCCCGTTTGCCGGAGGAACACTTTGGGTGCTACCAAACGTCACAACGTAACTGGGTGATTATAAAGGAGCATTACAGGTGTCTCCAAAGGAAGATGTTGGGTTGGCGTATTTCGAGATTAGGATTTGTCACTCCGATTGTCGGAGAGGTATCTCTGGGCCCTCTCGGTAATGCACATCACTTAAGCCTTGCAAGCATTGCAACTAAATGAGTTAGTTGCGGGATGATGTATTACAGAACGAGTAAAGAGACTTGCCGGTAACGAGATTGAACTAGGTATAGGAATACCGACGATCGAATCTCGGGCAAGTAACATACCGATGACAAAGGGAACAACGTATGTTGTTATGCGGTCTGACCGATAAAGATCTTCGTAGAATATGTAGGAGCCAATATGGGCATCCAGGTCCCGCTATTGGTTATTGACCGGAGACGTGTCTCGGTCATGTCTACATTGTTCTCGAACCCGTAGGGTCCGCACGCTTAAGGTTACGATGACAGTTATATTATGAGTTTATGCATTTTGATGTACCGAAGGTTGTTCGGAGTCCCGGATGTGATCACGGACATGACGAGGAGTCCCGAAATGGTCGAGACATAAAGATTGATATATTGGAAGCCTATGTTTGAATATCGGAAGTGTTCCGGGTGAAATCGGGATTTTACCGGAGTACGGGGAGGTTACCGGAACCCCCCGGGAGCTAAATGGGCCATGATGGGCCTTAGTGGAAAAGAGAAGAGGCAGCCCTACATGGGCTGTGCGCCTCCCCTTCCCCTAGTCCTATTAGGACTAGGAGAGGTGGCCGGCCCCCTCCTTCTTTTTTCCCCCTTCGCGAATCCTATTCCAACTAGGATTGGGGGGGGGGGGGGCGGGGAATCCTACTCCCAGAGGGAGTAGGACTCTCCTGGCACACCCCTTGTGGCCGGCCAGCCTCCCCCCTTTGGTCCTTTATATACTGAGGTAGAGGCACCCTAGAACACATAAGTTGATCCACGTGATCTATTCCTTAGCCGTGTGCGGTGCCCCCAGCCACCATATTCCTCGATAATACTGTAGCGGAGTTTAGGCGAAGCCCTGCTGCTGTAGTGCATCAAGATCGTCACCACGCCGTCGTGCTGACGGAACTCTTCCCCGACACTTTGCTAGATCGGAGTCCAGGGATCGTCATCGAGCTGAACGTGTGCTCGAACTCGGAGGTGTCGTAGTTTCGGTACTTGATCGGTTGGATCGTGAAGACGTACGACTACTTCCTCTACGTTGCCTCAACGCTTCCGCAGTCGGTCTGCGTGGGTACGTAGACAACACTCTCCCCTCTCGTTGCTATGCATCACATGATCTTGCGTGTGCGTAGGAAATTTTTTGAAATTACTATGAAACCCAATAGTGGCATCCGAGCCTAGGTTATTTATGTTGATGTTACATGCACGAGTAGAACACAAGTGAGTTGTGGGCGACATAAGTCATACTGCCTACCAGCATGTCATACTTTGGTTCGGCGGCATTGTTGGACGAGACGACCCGGACCAACATTACGCGTACGCTTACGCGAGACCGGTTCCCCCGACGTGCTTTGCACACAGGTGGCTTGCGGGCGACTGTCTCTCCAACTTTAGTTGAACCAAGTATGGCTACGCCCGGTCCTTGCGAAGGTTAAAACGGCATCAACTTGACAAACTATCGTTGTGGTTTTGATGCGTAGGTGAGATTGGTTCTTGCTTAAGCCCGTAGCAGCCACGTAAAACTTGCAACAACAAAGTAGAGGACGTCTAACTTGTTTTTGCAGGGCATGTTGTGATGTGATATGGTCAAGACATGATGCTGAATTTTATTGTATGAGATGATCATGTTTTGTAATCGAGTTATCGGCAACTGGCATGAGCCTTATGGTTGTCGCTTTATTGTATGCAATGAAATCGCGATGTAATGCTTTACTTTATCACTAAGCGGTAGCGATAGTCGTAGAAGCACAAACTTGGCGAGACGACAACGATGCTACGATGGAGATCAAGGTGTCACGCCGGTGATGATGGTGATCACGACGGTGCTTCGAAGATGGAGATCACAAGCACAAGATGATGATGGCCATATCATATCACTTATATTGATTGCATGTGATGTTTATCTTTTATGCATCTTATCTTGCTTTGATTGACGGTAGCATTATAAGATGATCTCTCACTAAATTATCAAGAAGTGTTCTCCCTGAGTATGCACCGTTGCGAAAGTTCTTCGTGCTGAGACACCACGTGATGATCAGGTGTGATAGGTTCTACGTGCAAATACAACGGGTGCAAAACAGTTGCACACGCGGAATACTCAGGTTATACTTGACGAGCCTAGCATATGCAGATATGGCCTCGGAACACGGAGACCGAAAGGTCGAGCGTGAATCATATAGTAGATATGATCAACATAATGATGTTCACCAATGAAACTACTCCATCTCACGTGATGATCGGACATGGTTTAGTTGATTTGGATCACGTGATCACTTAGAAGATTAGAGGGATGTCTATCTAAGTGGGAGTTCTTAAGTAATATGATTAATTGAACTTAAATTTATCATAAACTTAGTCCTGGTAGTATTAGCATATCTATGTTGTAGATCAATAGCTCGCATTGTTGCTTTCATATGTTTATTTTGATATGTTCCTAGAGAAAATTGTGTTGAAAGATGTTAGTAGCAATGATGCGGATTGGATCCGTGATCTGAGGTTTATCCTCATTGCTGCACAGAAGAATTATGTCCTTGATGCACCGCTAGGTGACAGACCTATTGCAGGAGCAGATACAGACGTTATGAACGTTTGGCTAGCTCAATATGATGACTACTTGATAGTTTAAGTGCACCATGCTTAACGGCTTAGAATCGGGACTTCAAAGAAGTTTTGAACGTCATGGACCATATGAGATGTTCCAGGAGTTGAAGTTAATATTTCAAGCAAATACCCGAGATGAGAGATATGAAGTCTCCAACAAGTTCTATAGCTAAAAGATCTAGGAGAATCGCTCAACTAGTGAGCATATGCTCAGATTGTCTGGGTACTACAATTGCTTGAATCAAGTGGGAGTTAATCTTCCAGATAAGATAGTGATTGACAGAATTCTCTAGTCACCATCACCAAGTTAGTAGAACTTTGTGATGAACTATAGTATGCAAGGGATGACGAAAACGAATCCCGAGCTTTTCATGATGATGAAATCGATGAAGGTAGAAATCAAGAAAGAGCATCAAGTGTTGATGGTTGACAAGATCACTAGTTTCAAGAAAAGGGCAAAGGGAAGAAGGGGAACTTCAAGAAGAACGGCAAGCAAGTTGTTACTCAAGTGAAGAAGCCCAAGTCTAGTCCTAAGCCTGAGACTAAGTGTTTCTACTGCAAAGGGACTGATCACTGGAAGCGGAACTACCCCAAGTGATTGGCAGATAAGAAGGATGGCAAAGTAAACATAAGTATATTTGATATACATGTTATTGATGTGTACTTTACTAGTGTTTATAGCAACCCCTCGGTATTTGATACTAGTTCAGTTACTAAGATTAGTAACTCGAAACGGGAGTTGCAGAATAAACAGACACTAGTTAAGGGTGAAGTGACGATGTGTGTTGAAAATGGTTCCAAGATTGATATGATCATCATCGCACACTCCCTATAATTTCGGGATTAGTGTTGAACTTAAATAAGTGTTATTTGGTGTTTGTGTTGAGCATGAATATGATTTGATCATGTTTATTGTAATACGGTTATTCATTTAAGTAAGAGAATAAATTGTTGTTCTGTTTACATGAATAAAACCTTATATGGTTACACACCCAATGAAAATAGTTCGTTGGATCTCGATCGTAGTGATACACATAATCATAATATTGAAACCAAAAGATGCAAAGTTAATAATGATAGTGCAACTTATTTGTAGCACTGCCGTTTAGGTCATATTGGTGTAAAGCGCATGAAGAAACTCCATGCTGATGGGATTTTGGAATCACTTGATTATGAATCCGTTGATGCTTGCGAACCATGCCTCATGGGCAAGATGACTAAGACTCTGTTCTTCGGAACAATGGAGCGAGCAACAGATTTGTTAGAAATCATACATACTGATGTATGTGGTCCGATGGATATTGAGGCTCGCGACAGGTATCATTATTTTCTGATCTTCACAGATGATTTGAGCAGATATGAGTATATCTACTTGATGAAACATAAGTCTGAAACATTTGAAAAGTTCAAAGAATTTCATAGTGAAGTGAAAAATCATCGTAACAAGAAAATAAAGTTTCTACGATTTGATCGTAGAGAAGAGTATTTGAGTTACGAGTTTGGCCTTCAGTTAAAAACAATGTGAAATAGTTTCACTACTCATGCCACCTGGAACACCACAATGTAATGGTGTGTCCGAATATCATAACCGTACTTTATTAGATATGGTGCGATCTATGATGTCTCTTACCGATCTACCACTATCGTTTTGGGGTTATGCATTAAAGACAGCTGCATTCACGTTAAAAGGGCACCATCAAAATCCGTTGAGACGACGCCTTATGAACTGTGGTTTGGCAAGAAACCAAAAATTGTCGTTTCTGAAAGTTTGGGGCTGCGATGCTTATGTGAAAAAGCTTCAACCTGATAAGCTCGAATCCAAATCGAAGAAATGTGTCTTCATAGGATATCCAAAGGAAACTATTGGATACACCTTCTATCACAAATCTGAAGGCAAGACTTTTGTTGCTAAATTCGGAAACTTTCTGGAGAAGGAGTTTCTCTCGAAAGAAGTGAGTGGGAAGAAAGTAGAAAACTTGATAAGGTAATTGTACCTTCTCCCTTATTGGAAAGTAGTTCATCACAAAAATCTGTTCTCGTGACTACTACACCAATTAGTGAGGAAGCTAATGATGATGATCATGTAACTTCAGATCAAGTTACTACCGAATCTCGTAGGTAAACCAGAGTGAGATCCGCACCAGAGTGGTACGGTAATCCTATTCTGGAAGTCATGTTACTTGACCATGACGAACTTGCGAACTATGAGGAAGCGATGGTGAGCCCAGATTCCGCGAAATGGTTTGAGGCCATGAAATCTGAGATATGATCCATGTATGAGAACAAAGTATGGACTTTGATGGATTTGCCCGATGATCGGCAAGCCATATAAAATAAATGGATCTTCAAGAGGAAGACGGACGCTGATAGTAGTGTTACTATCTACAAAGCTAGAATTGTCGCAAAAGGTTTTCGACAAGTTCAAGGTGTTGACTACGATGAGAGTTTCTCACTCGTATCTATGCTTGAGTCTGTCCGAATCATGTTAGTAATTGCCGCATTTTATGAAATCTGGCAAATGGATAAACAAAACTGCATTCCTTAAAAGATTTATTAAAAAAGAGTTGTATATGATGCAACCAGAAGATTTTGTCGATCCAAAGGGAGCTAACAAAGTGTGCAAGCTCCAACGATCCATTTATGGACTGGTGCAAGCATCTCGGAGTTGGAATATACACTTTGATGAGTTGATCAAAGCATATAGTTTTATACAGACTTGCGGTGAAGCCTGTATTTACTAGAAAGTGAGTGGGAGCACTACAGCATTTCTGATAAGTATATGTGAATGACATATTGTTGATCGGAAATAATGTAGAATTATTCCGTAAAGCATAAAGGAGTGTTTGAAAGGAGTTTTTTCAAAGAAAGACTTCGGTGAAGCTGCTTACATATTGAGCTTCAAGATCTATAGAGATAGATCAAGACGCTTGATAAGTTTTTTCAATAAGTACATACCTTGACAAGATTTTGAAGTAGTTCAAAAAATGGAGCAGTCAAAGAAAGAGTTCTTGCCTATATTACAAGGTGTGAAGTTGAGTAAGACTCAAAGCCCGACCACGGCAGAAGATAGAAAGAGAATGAAAGTCATTCCCTATGCCTCAGTCATAGGTTCTATAAAGTATGCCATGTTGTGTACCAGATCTATTGTATATCCTGCACTGATTTGGCAAGGGAGTACAATAGTGATCTAGGAGTAGATCACTGGACAGCGGTTAAAATTATCCTTAGTAGAATAAGGAAATAATTCTCGATTATGGAGGTGACAAAAAGGTTCGTCGTAAAAAGTTACGTCGATGCAAGTTTTGACACGGATCTGGATGACTCTAAGTCTTGATCTAGATACATATTGAAAGTGGGAGCAATTAGCTAGAGTAGCTCCGTGCAGAGCATTGTAGACATAGAAAATTGCAAAATACATAACGGATCTGAATGTGAAAGACCGTTGACTAAGATTCTCTCACAAGCAAAACATGATCACACCTTAGTACTCTTTGGGTGTTAATCACATAGCGATGTGAACTAGATTACCGAATCTAGTAAACCCTTTGGGTGTTGGTCACATGGCGATGTGAACTATGGGTGTTAATCACATGATGATGTGAACTATCGATGTTAATCACATGATGATGTGATCTAGATTATTGACTCTAGTGCAAGTGGGAGACTGAAGGAAATATGCCCTAGAGGCAATAATAAAGTTATTATTTATTTCCTTATATCATGATAAATGTTTATTATTCATGCTAGAATTGTATTAACCGGAAACATAATACATGTGTGAATACATAGACAAACAGGATGTCACTAGTATGCCTCTACTTGACTAGCTCGTTAATCAAAGATGGTTATGTTTCCTAACCATGGGCAAAAGAGTTATTATTTGATTAACGAGATCACATCATTAGTTGAATGATCTGATTGACATGACCCATTAGCTTAGCACCCGATCGTTTAGTATGTTGCTATTGCTTTCTTCATGACTTATACATGTTCCTATGACTATGAGATTATGCAACTCCCGTTTGCCGGAGGAACACTTTGGGTGCTACCAAACGTCACAACGTAACTGGGTGATTATAAAGGAGCATTACAGGTGTCTCCAAAGGAAGATGTTGGGTTGGCATATTTCGAGATTAGGATTTGTCACTCCGATTGTCGGAGAGGTATCTCTGGGCCCTCTTGGTAATGCACATCACTTAAGCCTTGCAAGCATTGCAACTAAATGAGTTAGTTGCGGGATGATGTATTACAGAACGAGTAAAGAGACTTGCCGGTAACGAGATTGAACTAGGTATAGGAATACCGACGATCGAATCTCGGGCAAGTAACATACCGATGACAAAGGGAACAACGTATGTTGTTATGCGGTCTGACCGATAAAGATCTTCGTAGAATATGTAGGAGCCAATATGGGCATCCAGGTCCCGCTATTGGTTATTGACCGGAGACGTGTCTCGGTCATGTCTACATTGTTCTCGAACCCGTAGGGTCCGCACGCTTAAGGTTACGATGACAGTTATATTATGAGTTTATGCATTTTGATGTACCGAAGGTTGTTCGGAGTCCCGGATGTGATCACGGACATGACGAGGAGTCTCGAAATGGTCGAGACATAAAGATTGATATATTGGAAGCCTATGTTTGAATATCGGAAGTGTTCCGGGTGAAATCAGGATTTTACCGGAGTACCGGGAGGTTACCGGAACCCCCCCGGGAGCTAAATGGGCCATGATGGGCCTTAGTGGAAAAGAGAAGAGGCAGCCCTACATGGGCTGTGCGCCTCCCCCTTCCCCTAGTCCTATTAGGACTAGGAGAGGTGGCCGGCCCCCTCCTTCTTTTTTCCCCCTCCGCGAATCCTATTCCAACTAGGATTGGGGGGGAATCCTACTCCCAGAGGGAGTAGGACTCTCCTGGCGCACCCCTTGTGGCCGGCCAGCCTCCCCCCTTTGGTCCTTTATATACTGAGGTAGAGGCACCCTAGAACACATAAGTTGATCCACGTGATCTATTCCTTAGCCGTGTGCGGTGCCCCCAGCCACCATATTCCTCAATAATACTGTAGCGGAGTTTAGGCGAAGCCCTGCTGCTGTAGTGCATCAAGATCGTCACCACGCCGTCGTGCTGACGGAACTCTTCCTCGACACTTTGCTGGATCGGAGTCCGGGGATCGTCATCAAGCTGAATGTGTGCTCGAACTCGGAGGTGCCGTAGTTTCGGTACTTGATCGGTTGGATCGTGAAGACGTACGACTACTTCCTCTACGTTGCGTCAACGCTTCCGCAGTCGGTCTGCGTGGGTACGTAGACAACACTCTCCCCTCTCGTTGCTATGCATCACATGATCTTGCGTGTGCGCAGGAAATTTTTTGAAATTACTACGAAATCCAACATAATACACATCACATAAGCCTTGCAAGCATTACAACTAATGAGTTAGTTGCGAGATGATGTATTACGGAACGAGTAAAGAGACTTGCCGGTAACGTGATTGAACTAGGTATTGGATACCGACGATCGAATCTCGGGCAAGTAACATACCGATGACAAAAGGAACAACGTATGTTGTTATGCGGTCTGACCGATAAAGATCTTCGTAGAATATGTAGGAGCCAATATGGGCATCCAGGTCCCGCTATTGGTTATTGACCGGAGATTTGTCTCAGTCATGTCTGCATTGTTCTCGAACCGTAGGGTCCGCACGCTTAACGTTACGATGACAGTTATTATGAGTTTATGCATTTTGATGTACCGAAGTTAGTTCGGAGTCCCGGATGTGATCACGGCCATGACGAGGAGTCTCGAAATGGTCGAGACATAAAGATTGATATATTGGATGACTATATTCGGACACCGGAAGCGTTCCGGGGAAGTTTCGGATAAAACCGGAGCACCGGGGGGTTACCGGAACCCCCCGGGGGGTTAATGGGCCTCATGGGCCTAAAGTGGAGAAGAGGAAGGGGCTGCCAGGGCAGGCCGCGCGCCCCCTCTCCCCCTAGTCCGAATTGGACAAGGAGGGAGGGGCGGCGCCCCCCCCTTTCCTTCTCTCCCCCCCTCTCTCCTACTTGGACAAGGAAAAGGGAGGGGAGTCCTACTCCCGGTAGGAGTAGGACTCCTCCTGCGCGCCTCCTCTAGGACGGCCGCACCCCCCCCCCTTGGATCCTTTATATACGGAGGCAGGGGGGCACCCTAGAACACACAAGTTGATCTTCGTGATCGTTCCTTAGCCGTGTGCAGTGCCCCCCTCCACCATATTCCACCTCGGTCATATCGTTGCAGTGTTTAGGCGAAGCCCTGCGCCGGTAGAACATCATCATTGTCACCACGCCGTCGTGCTGACGGAACTCTTCCCCGACGTTTTGCTGGATCGGAACCCGGGGAACGTCATCGAGCTGTACGTGTGCTAAGTACTCGGAGGTGCCGGAGTAACGGTGCTTGGATCGGTCGGATCGGGAAGACATACGACTACTTCCTCTACGTTGTGTCAACGCTTCCGTTGTTGATCTACAAGGGTACGTAGATCATACTCTCCCCTCTCGTTGCTATGCATCACCATGATCTTGCGTGTGCGTAGGAAATTTTTTGAAATTACTACGTTCCCCAACAGCTAGTACTCCTACACAAGACTAATTAAGTTGGTGATGCTGGTGTGTCTGTCATCCGTCGTTTCTGACCATTAGATCTACATCTAACGATTGTGAGGTAAGTTGTTGCCTTTTCTCACCAACATCCCACTTGTCTACCAATTTGCAGGAAAAACCCATAATTAGTATCTT
Source organism: Triticum aestivum (assembly GCF_018294505.1). NCBI lineage: Eukaryota > Viridiplantae > Streptophyta > Magnoliopsida > Poales > Poaceae > Triticum > Triticum aestivum. Next base: position 49,471,267 of record NC_057812.1, on the reverse strand, counting down.
AAAACTAACCACATCCCTTCCTGACCTCACCAAAAAAGCCCAAGGAATATATTCTAATTGAAACATAATATATCTATAGTGACATCTGTATATCAAAATTAGAGTGTTTTGTACCAAGTTTGTGAATAAGTATTATTCTAATTATGATTCGTTGCAACGGACATGAACATTGTTAGTATTTCCAACCATGCATTTTTTCCTAGTATTCCATAGTTTCGAGTTTTCCATCAAGATATTAGTCACTCATGGTTGATATTTACTTTCAATCATGTACACATATGCACTATGTAACTACCCTTGCTTATTGGCTTCCAAAGCTTAACTTTCACTCCTACTTACAATATGTAGAGTATTTAACAAAAAACTACCACTTTCAACCAGCCCTAGGAAGAATCTATTGTACAAAAAATAGCAAAAACATACCCAAAGTTTCTTAATCCACGCCAAAAACTACCTAGTACTCCTATCGATTAGGTTTGTTTAAACCCATTTATGACAGGGTTGGCCCACATGTCCGTGCTGACAAGGCAGCTTAAACTAACACATTTTGTTTGACCGTTGACACGAGGGACCCACATCTGACCTTCTATCCTGTTATTCCCCCTCAAATCATTATTTTTCCTGAACATTACTTCAAACAGTACTAATATTCGGCTTTTCAAATATTCCCATCTCTAGTGAACACACAAAACAAAGACTGAAATTACTGAAAAATCTGGATTGTCCATCTGGTCTTGCAAGAACCCCAGAAAGAAACTTAACTGGTCAAGTTACAGCAGTTTTCGGCTTTTCGCAGGTAAAACCGTCACCGTGTGAGCTACAAGTCTTGATGCAGACATGGATGACTTGAATTTGCATATTTACCAGATTTATTAGAGGGAACAAAATGGAAACAGAGACGATGCATCTAGAGGTGTTGCTGCGAAAACTGTGAATCCGCAAAATTATCACCAATTTTTAATAAGATAAATAATTGAAACATCATGGTGAAACTGTCACCGTGCAAGCTATTCCTAAATCTTCATCCATATAAAGATAAACTTTGAATTAGCACGTTTAAAGGGTAAAATAAAAGGAACAGCACCAGGTTGCATTATCATTATGCCCAACAGAAACACAAAGACATGCAACCGCAGCCGTACAGAAAATTAACGCCAGCCAACAAATTTATTCAGTCAATCGAGTGTAAAAAAAAAAGGCAATCAATCTCGCCAATGCAGCATTCACGTCAAGAGACAGCTGCAACATTCCAGGATTAAAAAACAGCTCCTGATTAAATTCAGTTCCTGAAGTGCCGAACATTAACAAAAGTATGGTCGATCTAATGCTCCCTCGCAAAAAAAAACAAATCTAATGCTAACCACCTAAGAAGTGAACAACAAGAGAAAGATCGCTGAAATTGTTGATCCACGAACTAGTAGAAAAGAACAATAGCGCCAAGGGCCAGCAGCAAATCGGTTGAACACAAACAAAAACGCAAAAAAATGGCTCCCAGCAAACCACAAATCCAGCTGATCATAGAAGCAGCAGCAAGAAAAGACCCCAGCTAGCAACACTTCCAAGAATTATTATATCACCAAAGTACCAACCTTTTGTCTCCAAACTGGTGAAAGCCAATCAATCAAGTTCATAACCATTTCAACTAGTCCAAACCACTGAACATGAAAATAAAAAATTATGCTACAGAAGGGAGTACCAAAACTACTAACCATTTCAACAACTGCACCAACGCCTTAATAGATCGGATCCCCCCCCCCACCCCCCACCCTCAAAAAAAAACAAAGAACTATCACCGTGTGAGCCATTACAAATCTGAGCTGAGAATTGGCACATTAACCTGGTCCATGAGCCCATCATACTACCTCCTTTCCGGTTTATAAGGCCCGCGCGTATCCCTAGAGGTGCTGCTGTGGAAACTGTCGCCATCTTAATCGGCCAAATTATCACCAAATTTTTATAGATAAAAATAATGGAAACATCATGGTGAAACTGTCACCATGCAACCTACAAATCTTCATCCAGATAAAGATGAACTAGGAATTAGCACATTGACCTGGTCCTTTTTTGGGGGTAAAAGGAACAAGACCTGTGACACATGATGCCTAACTGCATATCTATTTTTCTGCTAATTCAGCCCACGCGGTGCTGCGGTACGCGGATGTCGATGCAGAGTAGAGAGAAACCAGAGCCAGGGCCCTTTGAAGTCGCCTTCCTGTCCACCTCTTCAGAAGCGTCGCCTTCTCAGGCACGATGACATTAGAACCCAGTTCCTTTTGTTGAGATATGGGTTCATGAAAACCCAGCAGTTTCTTGTGTTTCTAATAGCTAAACTTGCTTTACTCAACTGACAGTAGGGCACCTATTTGCTCTGGCATCGCGGTTCTAAAATACTGAAACTGTTCGGAAAATGGTGCTGTGACATATATTAGTCTGTAATGAGTTGACAATGGCCAGTACTTCAACGTTGCTGGCAGCATTTTTTTTCTTAGATGAAGCATCTGGTGTCAGCACAGATGTGGTGCTCCTTGCAATGACTTGAGCCCTTGAGTTTTGTTATTCTGCTTAGAATTTTAGTTCGTCAGCAGAGACTGAATTTTGTGTTTTGACAGAGATCAAATTCTGAACATTTTGTGTTTTAACTTTGAGTTTTGTGTTTTTCTTTTTTATATGCTTATCTAAACTTGTTTCAGCACCTGTTACGCATGAAAACCCAAACCAGTCCAAGAATTTTCTGCTAATTCAGCCCACACGGCCCTGCGGTATGCGGATGTCGATGCAGAGTAGAGAGACACCGCCCTAGAAGTTCCCTTCCTGTCCAACTCTTCAGAAGTGTCGCCGCCTCGGACACGATGACATTAGAACCCAGTTCCTTTCGTTGAGATATGGGTTCAGAAAAACCCAGCATGCAGTTCTCGTGTTTCTGCAAGCTAGGCTTGGTTTCATCTTCTGATATGAACCTATTTGCTTAGGCATCACGGTTCTAAAATTCTGAAATAGTTTGACCATGACACTTGCCATTAGTCTGTAAAAATGCTTTGACAATGGTCACTACTTGAACGTTGCTAGCTGCATCTTTTGTTAGATGGTATCGGTACTACTTGTGTTTGCTAGCTAGGTTTGGTTTCTTCTTGTGGTTCTTGCAGTGAGTTTGGAGCTTGAGTTTTGTTGTTCTGCATAAAGTTTCAGTCTATCAGCAGGGGATGATTTTTTTTTTTTTTGAGACCAGCAGAAAAGGAATTTTTTGACAGATATCGAATTCTGAACATGGCGATGCTAATGTGCCAGGACACAACTTGCTGCATTTTGCTGGGATATTTTTTGAGAAAACAAATCAGGTTGTACCCACAATGCTGTAAGAATACTAGTTTATGCACATTACATTGTTCTTCTGCACATTCACACGACGACATTTTGCTTCTCTTGTTACATTTGACGGACACTGAAAACGTTGCAGGGTCAGTAAAATGTATATTTTTGGAAAAAAAAATTTGTGTGTGTGGAAGGGAGGCAAACCCCGGCGTCTCTGAAATGTATATCTCGCTTACAAGACGAATTCAACTATTCTTGCATCGAAAATAAGAGAAGAGTAAGAAAGTTAGAATTACTCACTGTCACGATTTCATCCAAATTGAACAGTCTTCAGTGAAAATGGGTGTCCCTCTGCAGTTTGGACCTTGCATTGCAACTGCGCCAGCTATTGACATTTCTTCGGAAGGATTTGCAACATAAAAGGGGATGTAGCTCAGATGGTAGAGCGCTCGCTTAGCATGCGAGAGGTATGGGGATCGATACCCCACTTCTCCATTTTCTTTTTTGCAGATCTGAATATACTGTGAAAAAACACTCAGTGTTACTTTTGCAGACTCGCTAAACAGCTCTTATCAGTCAGTCAACTTCTCTTATTACCATCGTGATTTTGTCACCATCCTTTTATGTAGAGAAAAGATATAACAAAATGATACTCAGAGATACAATTACAGCATTCTAGAAAGAAGAAAAAGCTCATCCAAATTTATTCAGTCAACCAATCTCGCCAATGCAGCATCGACATCAAGACACGGTTACAACATTCCAGGAAAATAAACAGCTCTTATCTGCACAACAGGCTTCTATTTACGGTACCTATCAATAAAGCCAGTTCCTGAAATGTTGAACATTCCCAAACAAATGGTCAACGCTGAGCTGCGGCCTCAGTATTATGCTTCACCAAATATCACCATCACTAGAAATTGTTGATCCACATACTGAAGAAGATGAAGCAAAAATCCAAATCTCAACCACACAAGCAACATAACACTGAAATCACTTGATTGTCCATCTGATGTGACATGAACTTGGAGAAAATAAACAGGTCAAATGATCACCATCGTTTTTACATAATTGGACATCATGGTCAGCCTATCGCCATGTAAACTACAAATCTTCATCCAGACAAACATGAACTTGGAATTAGCTCATTTACCTGGTACATGAGAGAACATATTCAGTTCTTTTCAAGTAAAAGGGACAAGGCCACGTTCAACTCCGATGGAGATGCAAAACAGAACACAATATATCGGCTTCAACTCTCAGCGGATCAAACCATAACAACCTAATAGCATCGCCGAGCACCAGCAGCGAATCGGTTAAACACAAACGAAAAACGCAAGACATGCATGCAACAGCAGCCTTACAGAAAAAAAAACACCAGCCAGCAACAAATCCAAGACATATCACCATTGTACCAAGCTCTTTCCATATAACATGTCATAGTCAATGAACTGTAGCAGGAAAAGTAAGAACGAAGAACAGAAGACATGGTTAATTTTGCACATCTTAATGACTTGGGCCCATTAACTAACAAAATCAATGACTCAGATTAATTATGTATTCTTACCTTTTTCTCCCAACTTGGGCAGAAAGATTTACAAGATTATATACCACCAAAGTACCAAGCCTTTTTCTCCCAACTTATTTCTAGACACATAACCAACAGCCAACCTCTTTTCTCGAAAATAGTGAAAGTCAATGAAACAGAGTACTCCCTCTTCATCGCTATCAGAAACAAAACACTATAGTGATACTGCAGAAATATCTATGTTGCCATTTTTTCTACAATGGCTGTATTGAAGTGGCAATTAGAAACAAAACACTGTAGTAACAATCAGACACATAAGCAGCTTCCCCCGGATGTATGAGAAAAGACATCTACACACAAAGAGCAGGAGCAAGACCAACCAGCTGCCAAAAGCAATAGGAGCGAAGTGTGCACTGAACATGAAAGATCGGAATATTAAACTACAGAAGGGAGCATCTAACTAACCATTCCAACAACTAAATGTAATAATTTCTCATGAAAGAATTAGCATTTCAAACTGCAACCATTCCTTTTGTGCTTCTTAATACTGCAAACTTTAAAGTAGAAACGGGGGAGAACGGTAGAGCAGTTCTATAGCATAGATATTCCATTGTTTAGAGCACTAACAAGATGCTCAAGATAGGTAGGATAACTAGCACCACGTGACCATAGCACAAATGCTACTTCAGACATATAAAGTGTTCAGTTCTACTAGTAGTAATAAAAGGTAGGAACAAAAGGCATGCTTCATATGGCATAGATACTCCAAGAGCACAGCAACAACTTGTCCGAGGCAATAAGATGGAGCACGGCAACTTATAGCACTATGAGGAATGGATGCTCCTTCACATCATCATCTTCTTGTGTCTCAAACAACGGAAGTGAGATCATGCTCTCTTGGAAACGATGTCTGGTAAGTATCTGCTTGTTTCCATGTTCTTCACTTTCCACATTTCCTAAAAACACACCATCAGTGTCGCAATGCAATAGACGGTCAGGACGCTGCTCAATCAACAGCTCATGCTCATTGATCACAGCCATACTAGGGCGATATATCACCCCCAAATTAAGCGGTGGTGATGCCTCCATCGTAAACAAGCTAATCCGGTACTGAAAGCCCCATGTCTCAGCATCATAGTCCTGCAACACCCAAATATCGAAAGTGATGCTATCACAGGTGGTGTGCCACAAAGCAAGGGATCCACCCATGTCCAACAATGACACCAAAGCACCCAACTCTATTGGGCGGCTCATCTGCCGGAATGTCTCAGCTACGCTGTCAAATACAGTCAAGTTGAGGCCAAATGCCCAGTGCAAGCTACCACGATGGTGGACTGGTGGACAATAGGGGGACTGGGTGACATGAAGCGTGTGTTGTGAAACTGTCGGACACTGGATGCATCTTGGCTGATTTGATCCCACCGTGAGGACGAAGTACTCGGGTGACTGTACTGGGACACCAGAGCTGATCAGTCTGGAGTATGACACCCAGAGAACCCGGTACTCTCTAGATGTGTGGTGCTGGTAGAAGGCGACTACGGCGATGACGCTGGCGCCTGGTCGTTGTGGAGGATGTGGCAGGGAAGCACACTTGCGGGTGGTCGGATTGCAGATGTAGAAATTGGATTGCTGCCCCAGGATGAGGAGCGCCCGTCGCAGGCACGGTGTATAACAGCGGGTTTTGTAACAGCATAACGGAGGACGGGCCATATCTTTTGACCATTAGAGGCTCTGGCGATGTGGCAGAAGCCCTTTCGTCGTTGTTCAATGATGGGGAGTGACGGCTGGCGTCGGTGATGGTCGAGGATGAACGCGTTGGTGGAAGTGCCGTTGTGCCACGACTTGCGGACAGCACGGCAGCGGAGCACATCTTTGGGCGGCAACCGGGCAAGGATCTCATCGATGACAAGCCACTCGGGCAGGTCGTCGAAGATGGTCATGCTGATAAGAAAAGAAAGATGCAAACATTAGTACGACACATGAAAAAGGATGAAAAGGGATTTCCGAAAAATCACTCGGATGATATGTTCTGTTTCATCACTCGTTTTTTGGACAGCTATATCTATCAGCCGATACGTGCAAACAACGAAAAAATAGTGTGCTACAAGGTTTTGAGCCGCCCTTCTCCAGATGCTATACACGTTATAGCATGCTGTATTTGAAAATAGCATTTAGCATAAAAATGTTCAATATATCCCAGAAATGATAAATATGAGGCATAATCGATTTGAGTAGAAGCACAAAGTCAGCCATTGCAGTCGACCCAATTTCAAGCTAAAGTTTGAACCCGCCGCTCTCTCTTCCCTACTTCCTCTCCATCCCCTGTAGACCGGCGGCGATCACCACACCTTCCCGACTCATCAAGCCAGCAGTCAGATCCGCCAAGCGCCCAAGCCTGGCCTAGGATTCGTCGGCCCCTATATTTGCTTACTGTAACATTTTCACACATTTAAATTACTGTCTACATTTTTATAGTACGAGCATTTACACATCTAAAATGTAGATTGTACTACTTGCATTTCTGATGAAATATTTACGCGTGGCTAAAATGTAAGCTTTGCTATTAACATCTGTTATTGTATAAAATTTATGCAAATCTAAAACGTAAATTTCACTAAATCTGAAAAGGAACATTCTGAAAAAGTCGAAGGAGGGGGTTTACTCTGCCCTGGAGGACGGTGGAGCGGCGATTTCCAGCGGCGTCGCGATGTGTTCTGTTCCCGGCGGCGTCTCCTGGCGATCTGCGAGGGGGGATACGGGATACCAATCAAGAGAAACCTGGCACGGGAGCAAGAGAGTCACCACGCAGAGACGAAACCTTACATCTGGTTTTTCTTCTGGGGCGAAAATCAGAGTGTTTGGCGTAGTTTGTATGGAGGATGAGGGAGGATGGGCGGCGTCTCTGCAGCGGCGGTCGATGAGACCAGACGAGCTGTGTGCAGGTTGGAAACTGATGCGGGGAGAGGAGCGGCCGCTTTGACGGAAAGGGTGATTATCTTCTGCTAACCCTAACCTCAACAGGGGACACATATCAAGTCCTTTTTAGGCGCTGTCAAAAAAAATTCCCTTTTTAGGAAAACTGAAAACATAGAAGACAGAAAGAAAAACAGAACATTTCCAATGCAGCGTTGCACATGGTAACTCATGTTGTGAATTTTGACTGGATGCACAATTGTTGATACTCTCTTCGATCCATATTACTTATTGCTCAAATGATATGGATCAGAGAGGGTAGACGAAAATGTTTCGCGGCACCCGTGTCGCTCCGTTCGGGCCCACACGGGAGGCGACCAACCCTAGCGCTGCCAGTCCTTCCCCTCTCCTCTCAGCTCTTTTCCTTCACTATATGGTGCTATTCCATGTAAATCTATTCTTGCTAATAAGCATATGAAAATTCATACTGCATGTCCTGTGTGCCAGGTGTATACTGAAGACATTCGGCATGCTTTATTTGAATGTGACCGAGTGCAGATGGTTTGGGAAAAATCTGGGTTTTTATTGGAAAAAGTTGAGAAATCTCTGAATGTTGATAGGGCCGGTTCGGCTGTACTGGAGGAGCTGATTTGTACTTCAATTGATGACCCATTATATCTTGCTCAAATCCCTGTATCATGTTTGATTGCGGTGGCTACTTGGTTCCTTTGGTGGGAAAGGAGACAGTGTGCAAAAGGAGAAAAGATACCTGAACCTGAACGTTCCGCCCTATCAATACAAGCTCTTGCTCTTAACTTTTATCGGGCAGGCACTGTTCAACATCCGGCAAGAGAGGTAATGTGGGCTAAACCACCGCAGGGTACAGTCAAGTTGAATATAGATGTATCATTTGAGTATGAACGGGAGTACTGCTTCCATTGGCGCGATCTTGAGAGATGATGTTGGCGATTTTATTGCAGCCGAGGTCTTCTATATGGGTAAAACAATTGATGCATATACATCGGAAGCTATGGCTATGAAGAAGGGTCTACAACTTGCAGATTCTCTGGGTATTCATAAACTGCTCGTTCACATTGATTGTGCAGAATTGGTCAAGGAGATTAATCAAGGAGCAGTTAATTCAGTAGCGACCCCTATTCTTAATGACTGCTTTGAGATTTGTAATAATTTTGGCCATGTTAGTTTTGAGCATTGTGCGCGTGAATCGAATCGCGTGGCTCATGAGCTAGCTAGAAGGGCTAGGGTTGATCCTCCGGTGTGTGTGGACGGACAATCCTCCCTCCTTTATCCGTAGCCTTTATTTTGGATGATTTGTCGTTATTCGGGATGAAATAAAGCTAGCCATGATGGCATTTCCTCAAAAAAAAAAAGGGGCAGCTGGCAAGCTCGCGCGCCACAAGGACGGCTGCGGTGAGGCGGTCTCCCCATGCGGTTTGTTAGGAAGTGGATGGCACACCCAGCTCCGGGGGTGGGAAAGTTTGTTGACTCAAATCTGACCGTCCTAGAGACAGCGACACTCATGGTGGCTTCACATGTGGATTCGGCCAGGGAAACTCATGTGGGGGGGGGGGGGGGGGGCTCGAAAGTTGAGGTGGCGGCCCCAGGTGGCGACGACAGGAACGTCCTTTTGATGGGGCTTGTTGTCAGTGTTTCAATCGACTCTTTCGGCCTGCATGATCGGCGAGGAGCCGATGATTGGAGGTGTGGTGCTCTGGTTCTCTGTTGGCTAGGCACCTTCTCGAAAGAGGCCAGTTGCAGTTTGTGTGTTATCGTCCTTCCCCCAGATTTGGACTTTGGACGCTCGTCGGTTAAAGATAGTGGTCGGAGGGAAGTCCTGGGGATCACGGTGGGTGGATTATTTTGACCATCAATGACGACCACAATGATGACGGTGCTACATGCGCCACTTCCCCTCTTGAAGGTGTCGTCAAGGTACTAGTCCCCACCTTCCATTCCCGCTCCTTGGGAGAAAATCTCGGTTGTACATTGGACGACGAGAACGCTCCAGCGCTGTTCCCCTCCTTGGAGGTTTCGTATGTGGAACATAGAAGTCAGTGTTTGAGTTGGTGCGATTTCGGAGGTTGATGTTCTAGATTGTCTATTTTCATGATCAAACCAGCTATGTGGTGGAATTGGTGTGCTTTGGTATCAGGCATTCCCTTCTTGCGGCCCAGTTCGTCGGAAGGTCATCCCCTTTGAGCATAGGCAAGAGGGGAGAGGTTTCCCTCTACGACCATATTGTCGTGCCAAGGATGTCGGTAGCTTAGTGTTCCATTAAGGCTGGTTCATGTCCTCTTGGTTGTCGTTCTACTAGCATTGTGTCTTCTTGTCTTCTCAGGTTTGCATCATCTCCAATCGGCAATTTGAGTCTCTCATGTGGCTGTGGGCGATATCAATTAGTGTGGAGTTCTTGATTTGCAAAGGGATGTCTTGTTGGACCCTCCCATGTTTCCTGGCAGCATATGGCTTCTTCGGTTTCCAGTGTAAACCTCTGTCTATGTCAACAATGTGGCATCCTTCGAGCCGGGGCAAGAGAAGGCAGTTTTCATTTGCAGTTTTGCACCTGCTTTGGTTAACATGGTTCTTGCATGGACGTTACATGGTATATCAGATCTTAAATTACTAAAAGCAACGTAAAAGGGGATTAGCTCAGATGGTAGAGCGCTCGCTTAGCATGCGAGAGGTATGGGGATCGATACCCCACTTCTCCAATTCTCAATTTTTGTTCTTTTTCACATGGCCTGGTCTATGAGCTGAAGACAAAACATATAACCATCAAGGCGCATCTGGTGTAGTGGTATCATAGTACCCTCCCACGGTACTGACCAGGGTTCGATTCCCTGGATGCGCATTTTTTTAAAAATTTTCAATTAATTTTTTGTAAGTTCAAGTCCTACATCTGAATCGGCTTAATTATCACTAATTTTTGTAGATAGATAATGGAAACATCATGGTAAAACTGTCACCATGCAAGCTACAAATCTTCATCCAGATAAAGAATTAGTACATTTACGTGGTCCATTGTTTTGGGTGAAATAAAAGGAACAAAACCAGGTTCCACTATGATGAACAAAAGCGTTAGCCAATACTAATCCTGGTCACATAAGCAGCAGCAAAGAAAGACCACACTTGCAACATTTATATATATCACCAAAGTACCAACCTTTTTTCTCCCAACAGGTGAAAGTCAATCAACCAAAGTCCATAACGTATTCCGACCACCATTTACCCGGTTCTGGACGTAGCTATAACCAAAGATTATATCCTGAACAAAGTCCGTACTTCCCAGAAAACAAAAACAATAGTCATAGTATTGAAGTAGCAATCTGACACATAACAGTGGTTAGTGATCAAATCACTTGCCACATAAGCAGCAGCAAAGAAAGACCACACTTGCAACATTTATATATATCACCAAAGTACCAACCTTTTTTCTCCCAACAGGCGAAAGTCAATCAACCAAAGTCCATAACGTATTCCGACCACCATTTACCCGGTTCTGGACGTAGCTATAACCAAAGATTATATCCTGAACAAAGTCCGTACTTCCCAGAAAACAAAAACAATAGTCATAGTATTGAAGTAGCAATCTGACACATAACAGTGGTTAGTGATCAAATCACTTGCCACTGTAGTAAATCATGCTGCTGAGCACCAAATCAAGTGCAGCTTCCGAAATATGCCTGCTAAAAAGATATCTCCACACAAAATAAGGAGCGGCCAGTTACCGAAATCAGCAGGATCAAAGTGTGCACTGAACATTAAAGAGTCAAATATTAAGCTACAGAAGGGAGTATCTGAACCCTCCATTTCAACAGCTACAATGACATAACTTCTCGCCAAGGAACCAGCATTTCATACTGCAACTGTGTCATTCGTGCTTTTTAACAATGCAAGCTGAAAATAATCAGGGGAGAACAGTACAACAGGTCTATGTCATAGATGCTCCACTGTTTAGAACACTAGATGATACTCCGCACGTTGTTGCAGGAATATTTGCAATACATTTCGATGATATGTGATTTTTATGGAACGTGAATAGTGATATTACGTAAACTAAAATTGCAAATTCATACGCTTTATTGTGTTTGATTAATGTATTGTAAAATATTTAATATATGTTTGCATGTTGAGGTGGACATTTTCATGTGCATGAATGCATGTTGTGGTGGGCCTTTTGCCATGCATGTTGCTTGATGATGTGGCATGCTTGCATGTTGAGAGAAATATGTTAGTGGGGGCTAGCTATTTAGATATAGAAGATTAGCATGACGCTCAAGATAGCATAACAAGCACCAAATGGTGATCGCAGAAGAAGTGCTGCTCCGCCATACAAATACTCCCTCCGTCTCATAATATAAGAGCGTCTTTGACATTACACTAGTGTCAAAAACGCTCTTATATTATTGGACGGAGGGAGTAGTTAAGTTCATGTGAGATAGATGCTCCCAGGGCACAACAGGTGAACAAGTAGTCGAAAACATTAAGTTGGAGCAGGGCATCTTATACCACCATGGGGTATGGAGATACAACTTCTTCTCGTGTCTGAAACATTGGATGTGAAGACAGGCTCTCTTGGAGGCGATATCCAGTAAGAGTCAAGCTGTACCCATACTCTTCAAATCCCAAATTTCCTATAAACACACCATCAATGTCACAATGCAACAGACGAAGATGCTTCTCAATCAACAGCTCATGCTCGTTAATCATAGCCACCGTAGGGTAAAATCCCATCCCCGAATTAATCAGTAGTGATGTCTCCATCTCTAACAAGGTAATCCGGTATTGAAAGCCCCATGTCTCGACATCATAGTCCATATCCAACAATGACCCCACAGTTAAGGATGGCACGGCACAAAGGAAGGGCACAGCCCATATCCAACAATGACCGCAGATCGCCAAACTGTCCTGGGCAGCTATCTGCCAGAATGTCTCAGCTACGGTGTCAAATACCAATATGTTGAGGTCCGTTGCCCAATGCAGATTACTACGAAGGTGGACTGGTGGACAGTGGGAAGACCAGGTAGTGATAAAGTCTCTTCTGAAACTATCCACCATTTAATGCATTTGGCTGGTCCGAACCAACCGTGAGCACGAAGTAATCAGGCAACTCAACTGTGATGTCACTCCTGGTGGTTATCGAGTATGATACCCAGAGCACCCGGTGTTATCCAGATGTATGGTGCCCGTAGAACCCCGACTATATTCATGCCTGGCCGTCGTGGAGGATGTGGCACGGACGCACATTTGTGGGTGGCTGGGTTGCTGCGACGAGATGATCAGGAGGCCATCACACACGGCATGGTGTATAATTGTGTCAAATGTGCATCGGATGACCAACCGTATCTTCTGACCAATTGAGGCTCCACACTGGCAACACTAAGGACGGCAGAGCGGTAGATGCCATCTCCATGTTTGATGATGGGAAGAGAGGCCTGACGGCGATGGTGGTTGAGGATGGGCACGTCGGTGGAAGTACTGCTGAGCCACGACTTGCAGACCACACGGCAGCGGAGTACGTTTCTAGAGGGCAGCCAGATGAAGATCTCGCCAACAACAAGCTACTCTGGTCGGCCGTCAAGCACAGTCGCGCCGCTGCTGTTCGGCATGCTGATAAGTAGAAAAGAAAAAGGAAAACATTAGTAATATACAGCAGACGTCGACATATTCACGTCTCGCTGAAGGACGTGAGAGGATAAAATAAAATCAGAGATAAAACTTATCATTATCTTGGATACTTAGTAATTTTCCGGTGCTAATAATTGTTCAATCCGGAAAAAGAACTGCAGATACACCACCATGCACCATCATACATTCCTGAACAATTGATCGATGTTCATCTTTATATATGCTTCACCAAATGTCACTGAACATCACTGAAATTGATGTTTTCTTTTGTTGAGGGAATCACTGAAACTGATGTCGGTTCCATTCCGATGAAAATGGAACCAATACACAGGCTTCAAACCAAAACAACCTAGCAGCAGCGCATTCCAGCAAACCATAGCATGCTGATCAAGATAGCACCAAACCCTAGATCCAAAAGCAGCAAGCAGGAAAGAAAAGACCCCCGCAAAGGTTCCAGGATATCACCAAAGCCTTTTCTCCCAGCAGGTGAAAGTCAACTAATAATGGTTCATAACGGGAAAAAAATGACAATGCATGTACTGGATTAACAATCAAACACAAAACCATGGATGGGCCTGCACAGCATGAGCGCAGATGCAGCTTTGATGCGTTTGGTGGCCCGAATGGACAGTTTTACCTGCACCGCGGATCCTTGAGGCACCACTATCACCAGCCTTCCAGCAGACTACAAGATGATGATTAAGAAGACATATCTTGTAACTTATGCCTTTCAAAAGAAAGGGAACCCTGGACACAAAAGCAACAGCAAAGCTCTTTTCTCCGAATGGTTAGTCAATGAAAGAAAATACTTGTCGGTTTCTTTTTAAAAATAGCTGTACTGAAGCAGCAATCAGACACAAAACAGTAGTGGTGAACAAATTACTTACTGCTGTAGTAACAATCAGAGACAAAACCATGGTGAGCACAAAATCACAGCCAGCTTCTCAAATATACCTGAAAAAAGACATCTCTACACAAAGAGTCACGCGACCAGATGCCAAAAGCAATAGGACCAATGTGTGTACTGAACATGAAACATCAAAATATTAAGCTACAGAAAGGAATAACTATAGTATCCATTTCAACAAAAAAATGCCATAACATCTCATGGAGGAATCGGCCATTCCAAACTGCAACCACGCCATTCGTTGTTTTTAACATTGCAAGCTGAAAGTAAACATGAGAGGGGAGAACAGTAAACGATTCTGTAGATACTCCATTGTTTAGAAGTTACAAGTTACAACATCAAAGTACTGAATGGTAAGAATACAAGCATGGCCCATATGGGACAGATACTCTATGGGCACAGCAAACAACTAGAACAAAGCATTAACATGGAGCACGGCATCTTTATAACACAATGGAGAATGGGGGCTCCTGGTTCACAGCTTCTTCTTCCTGCATCTCAAACAATGGAAGTGAAATCATGCTCTCTTGGAGGCAATGCCGAGTAAGTGTCCAGCAGGATAAACGCTCTTCGCTTTCCACATTACCTAAAAACACACCATCAATGTCACAATGCAACAGATGGTGAATATGCCTCTGGATCAACAGCTCACGCTCATTGATCAGAGCCATCCTAGGGATAGATTGGAACATCCAATTAATCGGTGGTGATGCCTCCATCCCTAACAGGTCAATCCGGTAGTGAAAGCCCCAGGTCCCGGCATCATAGACCTGCAACACCCAAACATCTAATGTGGCGCAGTCAGGGGCGACGTGGCACAAAGCAAGGGCCTCGCCCATATCCAACAATGACACCATATCGCCCAACTGTGTTGGGCGGCTCGTCTGCCGGAATGTCTCGGCTACGGTGTCAAATACTGTTATGTTGAGGCCCATTAGCCAGTGCAGGCTACCACGATGGTGGACTGGCGGACAATCGGCAGACCGGGTAGCAGGAAAATACTTTTGTTCTGAAACTGTCGGCCATTGGATGCATCTTGGCTGGCTCGATCCCACCGCGTGGATAAAGTAATCAGGCAACTGAAATGTCTCGTAAATCCTAATGGGTTTCGTGTATGACACCCAGAGTATCCGGTGTTCTCCAGATGTGTGGTGCCGGTAGAAGCCGACTACGTCGATGAAACTGAAGCGTGGCCGTAGTGGAGGACGTGGCAGTGAAGCACACTTGAGGGTGGCTGGATTGCAGATGAAGAAATTGGCTTGCTGCGACACGATGAGGAGGCCATCACAGGCGGCTTGGAGTTGGAATTTTGTAAAGGAGCCTTCATACCGGATGACAGGCCGTATCTTTAGATCATTGCAGCCTCCGACGACGCGGCAGATGCCCAATTTGTGTTGGATGATGGGAAGCGAGGGCTGGCGACAGTGGTGTCCGAGGTTGAACGCATCGGTGGATGTGCCGCTGCGCCACGACTTGCGAACGGCACGGCAGCGGAGCACATCCTTGGGCGGCAAGCGGACAAGGATCTCGTCAACGACGAGCCACTCGGGCAGGTCGTCGAAGGCGGTCACGCTGCTGCTGCCCTGCATGCTGATTGCTCGCTGACAGGGAAAAAGAAGAAGAATCAAACATTAGTACAGCGCTCGAAAAAGATGAAAAGGGATCTGCTAAGAAATCACTCCGGGTGGTATTTTGTGTTATGTTCCTCTGTGACAAAGATCGTCGGTGCTGTTTCCCCATATCTTTGCACTAACAAATTGTTGCGCCCTTGACGCTAAGAAAAATGTAGACTGTACTATTTGCATTCATGTTGTACACGCCCTCTGATCCTAACATTCACGTATCTAAAAATGTATGTAAAAGATAGTAGTATAACCATTTTAATTGTACAATCTACACAAACCTAATATGGAAAATTCGCTAAAAATATGAAAAAGCACCATCCTGATGAGCTCAAAGCCCAGCAGTAGAAGGTGCGGTGGGGAACCAAAAAAAAACGCTCCAGTGATTCCGGAGAAAATGGACGGATTTGGCGCAAGAAGAAACAACTGCTCCGGCGATCTATGGATCTACCGGCTTAAACTAAAGGAGAGAATGGGCGGAAAGAGCCGAGGGGGTTTACTCTGGAGCGGGCTCTGGCGGCGATTTCCGGCGGCACCGCGACGGTGCTCTGTTCCCGGCGGCGGCTCTGGACGGGAGGACACGGACGATCTGGGTGGGGCGGAGATATTAGACCAGCAATTAATAGAAACCCTTCCTCTGCACGGGCGGATAGAGTCACCACGCAGTCACGCCCGAAAGCTTCCCGGTGAAGATGGCAGTGAGCGGGCGGTTTTGGGAGCGAAAATCCCGAGGAAAAATGGCGGCCAGAGTGTTGTCTTCTTGACGACGCTAGCGTGAATACTTTTTTTTTAGCATCATTACAGACACAAGCGCTCATATACACGCACATACATTCATCCCCATGAACGCACACACGCACACCCTACCCTATGAGCACCTCCGAGAGACTGAGCCGGCATATCATCTTGAGATTTACGAAGTCACCGTAGGCGCCTCGTCGTCGACGGGAACGTCTCCTCCCACTGAAAGCGCATCGCCGGAAATCCTGAAATAAATCCAGGAATAATGCGGGCACCAGGATTTGAACCCTAGTGGGTTGGGGATACCAGCGTGAATACTTGATACGTATCGGAGACGTGATACAGAAATACGTCGGATAAGCCAATTTTTTTGAAAACTAAACTAGGATACGGGGATATGTTCATGGTGTGGGCAACGCTACCCGTCCGCCGGCGGATAGCGCTAAAATATCAACCACCTCTTGTACCGTCCGATAGACATAGAATTAGCCATCAGATCTCCCCCAATCGTGCGCGCCCCGAATTGCAACAAGCCGGTTGTTGCACTTCTTCCTCTGATAGTGTGAAGCGAGCGGTCCGTTTCGTTTCTCTAATTTTCTGTAACAATACTCTTGTTGTGAAACCTTCTCTTCTCTAAATTCCTGCAATAAGACCTTTATTGTGAAACCTCCTCTTCTTTAATTTCCTGCAACAAATCTGTTGTTGCAAAACTTCTTCTTCTCTAATTTTCTGCAACAAGACCCTCTTCTTGCGAAACCTATTCTTCTCTAATTTCCTGTAAAAAGAGCTTTGTTATGAAACCTCCTCTTCCCTAATTTCTTGCAACAAGTCAGCTGTTGCAAAACCTCTTCTCTAATTTTCTGCAACCAGACCCTTGTTGCAAAAATTACAAACACACCTCCCGCCGTATCTAATTTTCTGTAACAAGATCCTTGTTGCAAAAATTGCAACAACAAAAATTGCAATAATATCTCCCATCGCGTCGCGCATTGGTACGGTCTTCGTTCGCTGCCGTCGTTCCGCAACAACACTGTTGTTGCAGAAACTTGTTCCAAAGGTAGTACATGGCATGGCAGTGAACACAACACCATATCTATTTTTTTACGTACAAAAAAGGTATTAGTAGCCAGTACTAGACTACTAGTACATGGCATGGCAGTGTGTCTCCATTCTAAAAAATTATAAACAAGTCAGTAGCATTCGACAGTGGGCGTATCTGTAGCTTGAGGAAGAAAGAGCAGACAAAACAAGCAACGTGTTGGTTGGTTTCGCGGCGGCGGGTGCGCTCAGAAAAAAAGGGACGTTGCAGTGGGCTCCCGCCTGGATATGTGGTTGGCAGGGGAGGCGGCTGATGCCTGTGCGTTATCAGCCGGTGGAAAGCGAGCGTTTTCCTATGTTCATGCCTCAAATAGAATTGCCACTTTTTTCTTGCATTTGGTCCACTTTTTTTATTGCAAATTTTTGTAGGTAGCTTACCAAGCTGACAGTGGGATTTCTCTAAGTTTGCTACCGTCAATCAGTCCATCGGCTCTCTCTCTCTCTCTCTTGCCTCATCTTTCAACTGAACAAGAATATCGACATTCACGCCTTTTGACATGAACTCGTGCCGATGTTGGAATCTTCAAAAAATGTGCCTTTACTCTTGAGGGGATTTCACTTGAACAAAGGGTTTCATGTATCCAAATCGTATCGCAACAGCATCCCACGAGTATCAAACATTATTTTACTCTTTTTTTAAATTAAAAAAATAAAAGGCTACGTATGAGATACGTATCCGGGGTAGTATTCAGCTGGATATGCGTAATTTCTGAAGTATCCGTGCAATCGTAGGCGGTGGCAGTGGGAAACCCGGAGAGTATCATACCAACTTCCACGTACACTACCATGATCTCATTTAGAAAAAAACAATTTTAATTGTTTCAATTTTTTGGGAAAATATGTTAATGCTCATAAGGAATATGTCTTTCCCTAAAATTTTCTTGTTCAAATTTGAAATGCACATTGAGAAGAAAAAAAAGGCAAATGCAAATGTGAATAGCGTCAATTTTGCTTTTGTCTTTTTGTGAACTATTCGTGCTAGATTTATCATTTTTGTTTCTCAATGTGTATTTTTGAATTTGGATCTGACTTTTGTAGGGGTTGTAGATACATACCTCATGAACATTCACAAAAGGAAAATCAGAAAATTATGATTTTTTTTCAGGGGTATGATTTCAGAATTAAGAACATGGAGGAAAAACACATGATTCATATGACATGGACTTCCCATGGATGTTGTTCCATTGCAACTAATTGGAACATGATCAATGGACGATTTTTCGGATCTGGTGAACAAGGTATCCTTGAGTCTCTCGTCTAGGTGGTGTTGCCTGCGGCGGCAGCAATGGCGTATTTTGCTGCCAAATATTACGAATGTCGAGGTTATAGTTTGCAGGATTTGTTGGCACAACGGAGGTTGTGGCAGTTTATCATTGTAGTTTGGTCCTGGGACTTAATCTCCATCATGTCAATGCTGCCTCCGGAGCTAGCATGAGCTGGTTCGTGGATATGTGGCTCTTCCGCAATGACAACTTCTTCTCCAGGGGCTGATCCTATAGAACTGTGGATTTCATAACTTCCTTCTGCAATCAACAACGACGGGCCGACTGGCTTTCTACATTGGAGCGATAGGCGGTGTTGTGCCATTGGCCTATTCAAGGGGATGAAGACGATGGGCCCCAAGCGCTTCAATGTAATTTCTCTATTTTTCTAATGGTGTTTGCACTATTTGTTTGGTTAACATATTCGAGTGTTTTTTCACAAATTATCAGTCAAATCGAATATGTCATACTCAAAAAATAAGAAAAAGGTCAAGATAATATTATAATGGAAGCGACATTGATGGAATCGTCGAGTTGTTAGAACTTTACAAAGGAAGCGACGTTCACTCGCATCTCCCCAAATACTCTTGTTGCCATGGTATAAATAGTACTACCTAGGTATTAAAATTGAACTACAAAAATGTCTTATATTTTGATACAGACAAGTAATTATCATCATCGATAAAGACCACACTTGATCTTATTTGTCATTTCTCTCTAATATTAATCACAATACACATATCTCTAAAGGCTTTAAAATCAGGTAATCATCCTTTAGGTTTTGAGCACTGCATAAACTGAATAGGCCAATGGCACCATCTACAATACATATTAGTCTGCACTCTGCAGTGCAAGATCTACAAGTAATAAATCTAAATCTACTTTTGTGACATCATGGGGATGTAGCTCAGATGGTAGAGCGCTCGCTTAGCATTTTTAATGCAGAACTGAAATACATACTGTGGATTGTGAACTGCAAATATTTGCAAACTCCAAATCTTACGAACGTGGGCAGACTCCTTTTAGACATAGAAGGAAAAACATGCGCACAAAAATTTGCTGCATACCAAAGCAAGTGTGATTACAATAATCACAGGCCAAAAGAGCAAAATACCACCATCATGATTTTGTTACCGTCCTTTTTCTAAAAAAAAGGAGGAGCAAAATGATACTCGGAGACAGTTACAGCATTCCAGAAAACAGAAAACTCGTCTGTATGTTCAGCCTTACACCCAACCAAATTTATTCAGTCAGTCAATCTCACCAATACAGCATCCAGATTTCAGGAAAAAGAACAGCCCTTATCTACACAACAGGCTCCTGATCACAGCATCTATCAACAAATTCAGTTCCTGAAGTATTGACTAACATTCCCGAACAAATGATCAGTGTTGAACAATATCAATCAAGGAGGCAGTACTGACTAACATTCAGTTCCTGAGTTCCTCTGGTTCCTACTCGTCCGGGATTACCGTGCTCCTGCTGGTTGTTCACCATGCGTTCCTTAGCACTTTGACTTTATATCTTTTACCATCTCGGAATCATGTAAATGTAGATCGCTTTTCATCGATTCCTGAAGGTGGATACGTCGGTTTCAGCTCTCAGCAGGTCAAACCATAACAAGCTAACAGTAGCGCCGAGACATGCAACAGCAGCCTCGCAGAAAAATAACACGCCAGCCTCAAAGTGGACGGTAACATGCTGATCAACATAGCGCCACAAAAGCAGCAAGCAGGACAGAAAGTACCAATCTATTTTCTCCGACCGTTTCGTAACTTGTTACTACCAACAACAACAACAACAACAACAAAGCCTTTAGTCCCAAACAAGTTGGGGTGGGCTAGAGGTGAAACCCATAAGATCTCGCAACCAACTCAAAAAAAATAAAATTGGATACAATAACCAACAGTCAAGCTCTTTTCTGTCAAATGGTGAAAGTCAATGAAACAAGCACCTGCCAATATTTTAACAACGGTTAAGCAACAATCAGACACACAACCAGCTTCCCAAATATGCCAGGGAACATGAAAGGTCGAAATATTAAGCTACAGAAGGGAGCATCTGAACCAACCATTTCAACAACTAAAATGCCATAACTTCTCATGAAGGAATTAACAATCAAGTGCAATCATGCCTTTCGTGATAGTTAACAGTGCAAACTGAAAGTAAACAGGGGGGAACAGCAGAACACTTTCATAGCATAGATACTCAATTGTTTAGAAGTTAGAACATCAACATGGTGCTCAAGATAGCATAACAATCACGAATTGATGATAGGAGAAGTGCTACTTCAGACATACAAAGTGTTCAGTTCTATTAGTAGTACTAAAAGGTAATAAAAAAAACACATGGCTCGTAAGGGATAGATATCCCAAGGGCACAGCAGACAACAAGTCCAAAGCATTAAGATGGAGCAAGGTATCTTTATAGCACTATGACGAATGGAGCCTCCTTGTTCACAGCATTTTCTTGCGTCTCAAACAATGGAAGTGAAATCATGCTCTCTTGGAGGCAATGGGTAGTAAGTGGCAGCAGGTGGTATTCATGCTCTTCACTTTCCACATCTCTTAAAGACACACCGTCAATTTCACAATGCAACAAACGGCTAAGACGCTGCTGGATCAACAGCTCACGCTCATTGATCAGGGTGGTCATAGGGACAAGCATGATGCCCAAATCAATCGGTGGCGATACCTCCATTGCTAACAAGTTAATCTGATATTGAAAGCCCCAGGTCTCGGCATCATAGTCCTGCAACACCCAAATATCAAAAGTGACGCAGTCAGGGGCGGAGCGGCACAAAGCAAGGGTGCCGCCCATATCCGACAATGAGTCAGGCGACCACATATGGGTGTTCTCCAACCGTGCCGGGCAGCTCATCCGCCGGAACGTCTCAGCTATGGTGTCAAATACAGTTATATTGATACCCATTGCCCAGTGCAGGCTACCACGATGGTGGACTGGTGGATTTCTGGAGGACCGGATATCAGGAAACTCTTGTTTTGAAATAGTCGGCCACTGGATGCATCTTGGCTGGTCCGATCCCACGGTGAGGACCAAGTAATCGGGCAACTCAATTGCCATGTCTGCCCCCTGAGGACCAGTCGCTCTAATTGCTCTAATGACGGGTATCGGGACTGACACCCAGAGCACCCGGTGTTCTCCAGATGTGGTGTGCTGGTAGAAGCCAACTACGTCGACAAACCTGGAGCCTGGTCGTGACGGGGGATGTGGCAGGGAAGCACACTTGCGGGTGGTCGGGTTGCAGATGCGGAAATCGGATCGCTGCTGCGACATGATGAGGAGGCCATCACAGGCGGCGTGGAGTGTAACGTTGTTGCTTGAAAAATAGCGTGCATATCGGAGGACGGGCTGTATCTTTCGTTCATTGGAGGCTCCGGTGAGGCGGCAGATGCCCTTATGGTGTTTGATGATGGGGAGCGAGGGCTGACGGCGGTGATGATCACGAATGAATGTGTTGGTGGAAGTACCGCTGAGCCACGACTTGCGGACGGCGCGGCAGCGGAGTATGTCTTTGGGCGGCAACCGGACAAGGATCTCGTCGACGACGAGCCACTACGGCAGGTTGTCAAAGACGGTTGTGCCGCTGCTGTCCGCCATGCTGATTGCTCCCTGATAAGAAGAAAAAGAACAAGAAGCAAAACATTACGATGCCGCGTGAAAAAAGAAGAAAAGGGATTTGCTAATAAGAACACTCGGTGTGAGATTTTGTGAAGAAATTCCCTTTTCTTCTGAGGAAACAAAAAATTTCAATTTCTTTTGAAAGTACTAGAACTATAATTTATTTGCATTTGCTGTCATGGAGCTATTGATCTGTAGGCATGGTCATAATCGGAATATGCGAGCAATGGGGCACTCTATTTTACATTTGTTTATTGCAACATGGTTATACAATCAAATGTAAATTCAACTATCTACAATTTTTATTGTGACATTTACAGATATCTAATATATTTCTAAAACGTACAATTTACTATCAACAATTTTTGTTACAAAATTATATATAGAATTTCAATATCACTTAGAGCATAATGAGCTCAAAGCCCAGCAGTAGGACCGAGCGCCAAATCCGTTCTGGTCCGTGCTCAGCGACCAGAAGAAGAAGAAAATGTAGATCTCGGCCTAGAGCTAAAGCGGCAGGAAACAAGAAATCACTCGACGCATGGAAAAAGGAAGGAGAAAGGCAGATCGGGCGGCGGATTGGGGGCAAGAAACAGTAGCCGCTTCGGCGATCTATATATACATATCGGCTAATGTTCAGAAAGAGAGAGAGAGGCGAGGGGATTTTACTCTGGAGCGGACTCTGGTGGCGGATTGCCGGCGGTGCCGCGACGGTGTTCTGTTCTCGGCGGCGTCTCTAGACTGGACGATCTGAGGGCAGAGCAAAGGGTCGAGTGAGGAAAAGGACGAATAAGAAGGCACCCAAAAACAACCTAACCTGGCGCCGGAGAGACTCACCACGCCACGGCTGAAATCTTGGTTGAAAGAAAGCTTCCCGGGGAAGGACTTGGGAGCGAAAACGAGGGGTAGGGTGGAGTTTTCTCGGTGGCGGCGGCGGAGGATGGGCGGTGCAATGCAGCCTTGCCCATGATGTCTGCTGGCGATGTAGCTACGGAAATGGTGATGACGCCTGTTATTTAAGATATGTGAACAAGGGGATGTAGCTCAGATGGTAGAGCGCTCGCTTAGCATGCGAGAGGTATGGGGATCGATACCCCACTTCTCCAATATTCTTTTTTCATTTCTTTTTCAGAATGGATACAGTAAAAATCCAAACTAATTCAGTTATGAGTGTGAAGAAATACTATCTTCATTTTTACTTTTGCAAACTCCAAATCTTACAAGCATGGGCATAGTCCTTTTTGTATATTACACATAAAGGGAAAAAACAAAAACATGAGCACAAACGAAAACAAAAGCAGTGCAATAGTAAAAAGAGTCGGTTCTCTTTGGACAATTGGGTATTTCATCCATAACCTCAAGGTGGGAATCTGCGCCCATCAACACGAAGTTGGACGCCGGCTGCTGATGTAGGACGACCATGATGAGGATGACGTACACGAACATGGAGGAAGCAGTGAGGATGACGTACACGAACATTTTAGCCCATCAGTAGTTCGAGACAATAAACAGTTCTAAATAATGATATATACAACATTCAAACACTGACTAGTGACTACTACTGACATAAACAGCAAGACATGATAGTTCATAAGAAGTCTTGCTACACCATCAAAACGCACCCATCTGCAGCGCTCAGACTCTCGTGATCCAGACGAGAATGACATTCTAAACAGAGTCAACTATTACATAGTAAGAGCGACATAGACAAGGATGACCAAATGACAAGGAATATGCATAACAAAAGAAAGAACTACCCATCCAGAACAAGCAGCAAAGACAACAAAGTCATCCGAAGAGATGATCCAACACCATCATAATTTACAGCCCCGCTTCAGCGACCAATGATCCGAAGACACCAGTACTCCACCCTTTCGACGCAATAGCCCAATTACCTATCAACCTGAAGGCTTGAACCACATCACTGTCTGTCGTAATTGAGACATCCAAGGATCAAAGTTAATCCGGATGCCTTTGGCATTCTCATCTTCTTTCGGTTGCAGGCTGTATCGTTGACAATCAGGGAAGTTTGCTCCCGAACTCCTAGGGCTCGCCGTGTAGACACATTTTTTCATAAAAAACAGAGCCTCTTTGTCAGCAAGGTCCTTGCCAACGGTGATCTCCTGGTTAATCGGATAATTGAGTCCGAGAAACAGAGAGTGTGAACCAAGGCTATTTACCCGCCTCCAACTAAAAAATCCTAAAGGCCCCAACAAGCTGGTATCCTGCTCATAGATGTAACAGTCACTGTCCGGATACTCACGTATTTCACGGTGCTTGTATACAGTGGGGTTTTTGCAATATAACTTTTCTGGCTCATGTGTCTGAATGATCATCAGTCTTTTGTCGTCGTCTGATCGAGCGAGGAACCAGTTGTGCTTCCCTATTTTTGGCAAAGGTGGTGTGATTACAAAGGGCAGTAACTGTAGGGACACTGCATCATATCAAAAAGGACAGGCATTGTTAATGTAAGATCAGCATTGTTCAAAGTATGAGTAGGATAATGCAAGAAACATCATTGATATGCCCCTGTTGGAACTGGGAGGAAAATACAGGAAAATGTATATTGGGTTCGAAAATATAAAAGTGACATGCATGGTTATACTCATGTTATCTCGCAATCGATTCTTCACAGGAAACTACCATGTCATGCATGTTATGGAATCATGTTCTGTCCTCACAAACAAATTCTTCAAGGTAACTAACAGACCATGCATTGTTATATACTTGTGTTCTGTGGGCAAAATTTTTGTGAGGATATTATTCTAGCCATTGATTGTTGAAGGGTGAATATAGGTATGTACACATGGTAAGCATTATAGGATTTCACTACTTCCAAATATAGAGTTCTCCATATGCACATTTACTTCATGTTACTTGCCCGAGATTCGACCGTCGGTATCCCAATACCTCGTTCAATCTCGTTACCGGCAAGTCACTTTACTCGTACCGTAATGCATGATCCCGTGACCAGACACTTGGTCACTTTGAGCTCATAATGATGATGCATTACCGAGTGGGCCCAGTGATACCTCTCCGTCATACGGAGTGACAAATCCCAGTCTTGATCCGTGACAACCCAACAGACACTTTCGGAGATACCCGTAGTATACCTTTATAGTCACTCAGTTACGTTGTGACGTTTGGTATACCCAAAGCACTCCTACAATATCTGCGAGTTACACGATCTCATGGTCTAAGGAAAAGATACTTGACATTGGAAAACTCTAGCAAACGAACTATACGATCTTGTGCTATGTTTAGGATTGGGTCTTGTCCATCACATCATTCTCCTAATGATGTGATCTCGTTATCAATGACATCCAATGTCCATAGTCAGGAAACCATGACTATCTGTTGATCAACGAGCTAGTCAACTAGAGGCTTGCTAGGGACATGTTGGTGTCTATTTATTCACACATGTATTATGATTTCCGGATAACACAATTATAGCATGAATAAAAGACAATTATCATGAACAAGGAAATATAATAATAATGCTTTTATTATTGCCTCTAGGGCATATTTCCAACAGTTTCCCACTTGCACTAGAGTCAATAATCTAGTTACATTGTGATGAATCGAACACCCATGGAATTCTGGTGTTGATCATGTTTTGCTCTAGGGAGAGGTTTAGTCAACGGATCTGCTACATTCAAGTCCATATGTACTTTACAAATATCTATGTCTCCATCTTGAACATTTTCACGAATGGAGTTGAAGCAACGCTTGATGTGCCTGGTCTTCTTGTGAAACCTGGGCTCCTTGGCAAGTGCAATAGCTCCAATGTTGTCACAGAAGAGTTTGATCGGCCCCGACGCATTGGGTATGACTCCTAGGTCGGTGATGAACTCCTTCACCCAAATTGCTTCATGTGCTGCCTCCGAGGCTGCCATGTACTCCGCTTCACATGTAGATCCCGCCACGACGCTCTGCTTGCAACTGCACCAGCTTACTGCCCCACCATTCAAAATATACACGTATCCGGTTTGTGACTTAGAGTCATCCAGATCTGTGTTCGAAGCTAGCGTCGACGTAACCCTTTACGACGAGCTCTTCGTCACCTCCATAAACGAGAAACATTTCCTTAGTCCTTTTCAGGTACTTCAGGATATTCTTGATCGCTGTCCAGTGTTCCTTGCCGGGATTACTTTGGTACCTACCTACCAAACTTACGGCAAGGTTTACATCAGGTCTGGTATAGAGCATGGCATACATAATAGAACCTATGGCTGAGGCATAGGGGATGACACTCATCTCTTCTATATCTTCTGCCGTGGTCGGACATTGAGCTGAGCTCAATTTCACACCTTGCATCACAGGCAAGAACCCCTTCTTAGACTGATCCATATTGAACTTCTTCAATATCTTATCAAGGTACGTGCTTTGTGAAAGACCTATGAGGCGTCTTGATCTATCTCTATAGATCTTGATGCCTAATATATATGCAGCTTCTCCAAGGTCCTTCATTGAAAAAACTCTTATTCAAGTAGGCCTTAATGCTGTCCAAGAGTTCTATATCATTTCCCATCAAAAGTATGTCATCTACATATAATATGAGAAATGCTACAGAGCTCCCACTCACTTTCTTGTAAACGCAGGCTTCTCCATAAGTCTGATTAAATCCAAACGCTTTGATCATCTCATCAAAGCGAATGTTCCAACTCCGAGATGCTTGCACCAGCCAATAAATCGAGCGTTGAAGCTTGCACACCTTGTCAGCATTCTTAGGATCGACAAAACCTTCCGGCTGCATCATATACAATTCTTCCTTAAGGAAACCATTAAGGAATGTCGTTTTGACGTCCATTTGCCATATCTCATAATCATAAAATGCGGCAATTGCTAACATGATTCGAACGGACTTTAGCTTCGCTACCGTGAGAAAGTCTCATCGTAGTCAACCCCTTGAACTTGTCGATAACCCTTAGCGACAAGCCGAGCTTTATAGATGGTCACATTACCATCCACGTCTGTCTTCTTCTTAAAGATCCATTTATTTTCTATGGCTCGTCGCTCAACGGGCAAGTCAGTCAAAGTCCATACTTCGTTTTCATACATGGATCCTATCTCAGATTTCATGGCTTCTAGCCATTTGTCGGAATCCAGGCCCGCCATCGCTTCTTCATAGTTCGAAGGTTCACCGTTGTCTAACAACATGATTTCCAAGACAGGGTTGCTGTACCACTCTGGTGCGGAACGTGTCCTTGTGGACCTACGAATTTCAGTAGGAGCTTGATCAGAAGTATCTTGATCATCATCATTAACTTCCTCTCTAGTCAGTGCAGGCACCTCAGGAACATTTTCTTGAGTTGCGCCTTTTTCCGGTTCAAGAGGTAATACTTCATCAAGTTCTACTTTCCTCCCACTTACTTCTTTCGAGAGAAACTCTTTCTCTAGAAAGGATCCATTCTTGGCAACAAAGATCTTGCCTTCGGATCTGAGGTAGAAGGTATACCCAATAGTTTCTTTAGGGTATCCTATGAAGACGCATTTTTCCGACTTGGGTTCGAGCTTTTCAGGTTGAAGTTTCTTGACATAAGCATCGCATCCCCAAACTTTTAGAAACGACAGCTTAGGTTTCTTCCCAAACCATAATTCATACGGTGTCGTCTCAACGGATTTCGACGGAGCCCTATTTAAAGTGAATGCAGCAGTCTCTAAAGCATAGCCCCAAAAAGATAGCGGTAAATCGATAAGAGACATCATAGATCGCACCATATCTAATAGAGTGCAATTACGACGTTCGGACACACCATTACGCTGAGGTGTTCCAGGCGGCGTGAGTTGTGAAACTATTCCATATTTTCTTAAGTGTGTGCCAAATTCGTGACTCAAGTATTCTCCTCCATGATCTGATCGTAGGAACTTAATTTTCCTGTCACGTTGATTTTCAACCTCACTCTGAAATTCCTTGAACTTTTCAAAGGTCTCAGACTTGTATTTCATGAAATAGATATACCCATATCTACTCAAGTCATCAGTGAGGGTGAGAACATAACGATAGCCACCGCGAGCCTCAACACTCATTGGACCGCACACATCAGTATGTATGATTTCCAATAAGTTGGTTGCTCGCTCCATTGTTCCTGAGAACGGAGTCTTGGTCATTTTACCCATGAGGCATGGTTCGCACGTGTCAAATGATTCGTAATCAAGAGACTCTAAAAGTCCATCTGCATGGAGCTTCTTCATGCGTTTGACACATATGTGACCAAGGCGGCAGTGCCACAAGTATGTGGGACTATCATTATCAACCTTACATCTTTTGGTACTCACACTATGAATATGTGTAGCATTACGCTCGAGATTCATTAAGAATAAACCATTCACCATCGGAGCATGACCATAAAACACATCTCTCATATAAATAGAACAACCATTATTCTCGGATTTAAATGAGTAGCCATCTCGTATTAAACGAGATCCCGATACAATGTTCATGCTCAAAGCTGGCACTAAATAACAATTATTGAGGTTTAAAACTAATCCCGTAGGTAAATGTAGAGGTAGCGTGCCGACGGCGATCACATCGACCTTGGAACCATTCCCGACGCGCATCGTCACCTCGTCCTTCGCCAGTCTCCGCTTATTTCGCAGCTCCTGCTTTGAGTTACAAATGTGAGCAACTACACCGGTATCAAATACCCAAGAGCTACTACGAGTACTGGTAAGGTACACATCAATTACATGTATATCACATATACCTTTTGTGATGCCGGCCTTCTTGTCCGCTAAGTATTTGGGGCAGTTCCGCTTCCAGTGACCACTTCCCTTGCAATAAAAACACTCAGTCTCGGGCTTGGGTCCATTCTTTGGCTTCTTCCTGGCAGCTTGCTTGCCGGGCGCGGCAACTCCCTTGCCGTCCTTCTTGAAGTTTTTCTTACCCTTGCCCTTTTTGAACTTAGTGGTTTTATTCACCATCAACACTTGATGTTCCTTTTTGACTTCTACCTCTGCTGATTTCAGCATAGCAAATACTTCAGGAATGGTCTTTTCCATCCCCTGCATATTGAAGTTCATCACAAAGCTCTTGTAGCTCGGTGGAAGCGACTGAAGGATTCTGTCAATGACCGCGTCATCCGGGAGATTAACTCCCAGCTGAGTCAAGCGGTTATGCAACCCAGACATAGTGAGTATGTGCTCACTGACAGAACTGTTTTCCCTCCATCTTACAGCTGAAGAACTTGTCGGAGACTTGATATCTCTCGACCCGGGCATGAGCTTGGAAAACCATTTTCAGCTCTTCGAACATCTCATATGCTCCGTGTCTCTCAAAACGTTTTTGGAGCCCCGGCTCTAAGCTGTAAAGCATGCCGCACTGAACGAGGGAGTAGTCATCGGTACGTGCCTGCCAAGCGTTCATAACGTCTTGTTCTGCAGGGAGAACAGGTGCGTCACCCAGCGGTGCTTGTAGGACATAATCTTTCTTGGCAGCTATGAGGATGATCCTCAGGTTCCGGACCCAGTCCGTGTAGTTGCTGCCATCGTCTTTCAGCTTGGTTTTCTCTAGGAACGCGTTGAAGTTGAGGACTACGTTGGCCATTTGATCTACAAGACATATTGTAAATATTTTAGACTAAGTTCATGATAATTAAGTTCATCTAATCAAATTATTCAATGAACTCCCACTTAGATAGACATCCCTCCAGTCATCTAAGTATAACATGATCCGAGTTAACTAGGCCGTGTCCGATCATCACGTGAGACGGACTAGTCAACATCGGTGAACATCTTCATGTTGATCGTATCTTCTATACGACTCATGCTCGACCTTTCGGTCTTCTATGTTCCGAGGCCATGTCTGTACATGCTAGGCTCGTCAAGTCAACCTAAGTGTTTGCATGTGTAAATATGTCTTACACCCGTTGTATGTGAACGTTGGAATCTATCACACCCGATCATCACGTGGTGCTTCGAAACAACGAACTGTCGCAACGGTGCACAGTTAGGGGGAACATTTTCTTGAAATTATTATGAGGGATCATCTTATTTACTACCGTCGTTCTAAGTAAACAAGATGCAAAAACATGATAAACATCACATGCAATCAAATAATAATAGTGACATGATATGGCCAATATCACATAGCTCCTTTGATCTCCATCTTGGGGCTCCATGATCATCTTGTCACTGGCATGACACCATGATCTCCATCATCGTGTCTCCATGAAGTTGCTCGCCAACTATTACTTCTACTACTACGGCTAACGCGTTTAGCAATAAAGTAAAGTAATTTACATGGCGTTTCTCAATGACACGCAGGTCATACAAAAAATAAAGACAACTCATATGGCTCCTGCCGGTTGTCATACTCATCGACATGCAAGTCGTGATTCTTATTACAATAGCATGAACATCTCATACATCACATATATATCATTCATCATTCATCACAACTTTGGCCATATCACATCACAAAACACTTGCTGCAAAAACAAGTTAGACGTCCTCTAATTGTTGTTGCAAGTTTTACGTGGCTGCAATAGGGTTCTAGCAAGAACGTTTTCTTACCTACGTGAAAGCCACAACATGATTTGTCAACTTCTTTTACCCTTCATAAGGACCCTTTTCATCAAATCCGCTCTAACTAAAGTGGGAGAGACAGACACCCGCCAGCCACCTTATGCAACTAGTGCATGTTAGTCGGTGGAACCGGTCTCACGTAAGCGTACGTGTAAGGTTGGTCCGGGCCGCTTCATCCCACAATACCGCTGAAGCAAAATAAGACTAGTAGCGGCAAGAAAGTTGACAACATCAACGCCCACAACAAATTGTGTTCTACTCGTGCATAGAGAACTATGCATAAACCTAGCTCATGATGCCACTGTTGGGCAACGTTGCAGAAAACAAAAAATTTCCTACGGTTTCACCAAGATCCATCTATGAGTTCATCTAGCAATGAGTGGTTGGATGCATCTACGTACCTTGTAGATCGCGAGCGAAAGCGTTCAAAGAACGGGGATGAGGGAGTCGTACTCGACGTGATCCAAATCACCGGAGATCCTAACGCCGAACGGACGGCACCTCCGCGTTCAACACACGTACGGTCAGCGTAACGTCTCCTCCTTCTTGATCCAGCAAGGGGGAAGGAGAGGTTGAGGAAGATGGCTCCAGCAGCAGCACAACGACGTGGTGGTGATGGAGCTGCAGTACTCCGGCAGGGCTTCGCCAAGCTCTATGGAGAAGGAGGAGGTGTTGGAGAGGGAGAGGGAGGCACCAATGGCGTAGTAAGGGGCCCTCCCTCCCCCCACTATATATAGGGGGCCTAGGGGGGACACCGCCCCTAGGAGATGCAATCTCCTAGGGGGGGCGGCGGCCAAGGGGTGGGGGGCTTGCCCCCCAAGCAAGGGGGCGTCCCCCTTTAGGGTTTCCCCCACCCTAGGCGCATGGGCCCTAGGGGAAGTGGCGCCCCAACCCACTTTGGGCTGGATCCCTTCCCACTTCAGCCCATGGGGCCCTCCGGGATATGTGGCCCCACCCGGTGGACCCCCGGGACCCTTCCGGTGGTCCCGGTACAATACCAGCGACCCCGAAACTTGTCCCGATAGCCGAAATAGCACTTCCTATATATAATTCTTTACCTCCGGACCATTCCGGAACTCCTCGTGATGTCCGGGATCTCATCCGGGACTCCGAACAACATTCGGGTTACTGCATATACATATCCCTACAACCCTAGCGTCACCGAACCTTAAGTGTGTAGACCCTACGGGTTCGGGAGACATGTAGACATGACCGAGATCGCTCTCCGGTCAATAACCAACAGCAGGATCTGGATACCCATGTTGGCTCCCACATGCTCCTCGATGATCTCATCGGATGAACCACGATGTCGAGGATTCAAGCAACCCCGTATACAATTCCCTTCGTCAATCGGTATGTTACTTGCCCGAGATTCGATCGTCGGTATCCCAATACCTCGTTCAATCTCGTTACCGGCAAGTCACTTTACTCGTACCATAATGCATGATCCCGTGACCAGACACTTGGTCACTTTGAGCTCATAATGATGATGCATTACCGAGTGGGCCCAGTGATACCTCTCCGTCATACGGAGTGACAAATCCCAGTCTTGATCCGTGTCAACCCAACTGACACTTTCGGAGATACCCGTAGTATACCTTTATAGTCACCCAATTACGTTGTGACGTTTGGTATACCCAAAGCACTCCTACAGTATCCGGAGTTACACGATCTCATGGTCTAAGGAAAAGATACTTGACATTGGAAAACTCTAGCAAACGAACTATACGATCTTGTGCTATGTTTAGGATTGGATCTTGTCCATCACATCATTCTCCTAATGATGTGATCTCGTTATCAATGACATCCAATGTCCATAGTCAGGAAACCATGACTATCTGTTGATCAACGAGCTAGTCAACTAGAGGCTTACTAGGGACATGTTGGTGTCTATTTATTCACACATGTATTACGATTTCCGGATAACACAATTATAGCATGAATAAAAGACAATTCTCATGAACAAGGAAATATACTAATAATGCTTTTATTATTGCCTCTGGGGCATATTTCCAATAGAGCAGGCCGGCGGGGCTCCTCTGCTTGGTTACTTGAGGCAAGGTGCTCCGGGGACGAGCAGGAGGAGGCCGGATCGAGGGCGGTTCTGGCGTCGGGTCTCCGTTCGTCTCCTAGCAGAGAAGAAACGAAGAAGGGAGAGAGATTAGAGTAGGGGAGGGAGAAGAAATCAGTGGAGGAAAGGCGTTGCGCGGGCCTGGCTGGGGTCACCGATGGAGCTCGCTCCAGCGTCTCGGCTCGCCGCGAAGGCTGCCGCCACTGCAGCCGTGCAGTGCGAGGCAGAGCCGGCCCGGAGCTGGTTCACCCGACGCTCGTGCTGGGGTCCGACGTGGTGTATAGCGAGCAGGCTGCCGGAGCTCCTCTGCTTTCGTCTCATGCACAAGAGGTGTTTTTTGAAATGCCAAAGAGAGAGAGAGAGAGGAGGAGGAGAGGAAGAAGAAGGTTGATGATGACATGTTCGTCCCATCTATCATAACGGTTAACTTAACGGTCAAAATAAACAGAGTTGACTTTTCCGCCACGTCATCCCTGACTTGTGGGCCCATCCTGTTAGAAAGGTGTTTAGAAGAGGCGAATCGGGCACTTTTGCGACATGGTAGTTTTTAGTCAAAGATTGGTCAAAAAATGGTAGTTTTCGGCACAAATATGTAAAGTGGTAGTTTCTGGGCATGTTTCCATGAATTGTGGTAGTTTTTGGTTAAATACTCATTTTACTCTGGAGTGGACTCTGGTGGCGGATTGTCGGCGGTGCCGCGACGGTGTTCTGTTCTCGGCGCCGTCTCTGGACTAGACGATGTGAGGGCAGAGCAAAGGGTCGAGTGAGGAAAAGGACGAATAAGAAGGCACCCAAAAACAACCTAACCTGGCGCCAGAGACAATCACCACGCCACGGCTGAAATCTTGGTTGAAAGAAAGCTTCCCGGGGAAGGACTTGGGAGCGAAAACGAGGGGTAGGGTGGAGTTTTCTTGGCGGCAGCGGAGGAGGATGGGCGGTGCGATACAGCCTTGCCCATGATGTCTGCTGGCAATGTAGCCACCGCCATGGTAAGTAAACTTGTTAATTACCATTTGCCACCAAGGGGATGTAGCTTAGATGGTAGAGCACTCGCTTAGCATGCGAGAGGTATGGGGATTGATACCCCACTTCTCCATCTTGTGTATTTTGTTTTCTTTTGCAAATCTCTATAAAAGAAAAAGAGAAAAATTCACTGTAGGTCAGAAAACTTGTGCCGGCTGACACTTAAGTACCACTACTTCAAAATACCCAAAATACAGTCCATCTACTTGCGCAGGGGGTTCACTTTGGTACGTATATACGATTGGAGCTACGTATTTGCTGACTTGGCCGAGTCAGCCGTTGCCAGCTGTGCTTTGACCGCCACTTGTGCAGCACCTGTCGGGGGGGCGTTAATACTAGATGGCTGGAGGTTTTTTTTGCAAATGCGCGCACCTAGTCGGACCGCACCGGGTCGCTCCTGTCTCCTCCCTCCCGCAACCCACCTGGTTGTTGGGGAACATAGTAATTTCAAAATTTTCCTACGCACACGCAAGATCATGGTGATGCATAGCAACGAGGGGAGAGTGTGATCTACGTACCCTTGTAGACCGACAGCGGAAGCGTTATATCAACACGGTTGATGTAGTCGTACGTCTTCACGATCCGACCGATCCATGCACCGAAACTACGGCACCTCCGAGTTTCAGCACACGTTCAGCTCAATGACGATCCCCGGACTCCGATCCAGCAAAGTGTCGGGGAAGAGTTCCATCAACACGACGGCGTGGTGACGATCTTGATGTTCAACTGTCGCAGGGCTTCGCCTAAGCACCACTACAGTATTATCGAGGATTATGGTGGAAGGGGGCACCGCACACGGCTAAGAAAACGATCACGTGGATCAACTTGTGTGTCTAGGGGTGCCCCCTGCCTCCGTATATAAAGGAGCCAAGGGGGGTGCGGCCGACCCTAGTAGGAGGCGCGTAGGAGGAGTCCTACTCCTACCGGGAGTAGGACTCCCCTCCCTTTCCTTGTCCAAGTAGGAGAGGGGGAAGGAAGGAAGAGAGGAGAGGAAGGAAAGGGGGGGCGCCGCCCCTCCCTCCTTGTCCAATTCGGACTAGGGGGAGAGGGGGCGCGCGGCCTGCCCTGGCAGCCCCTCCTCTTCTCCACTTTAGGCCCATGAGGCCCATTAACCCCCCGGGGGGTTTCGGTAACCCCCCAGTACTCCGGTTTTATCCGAAACTTCCCCGGAACACTTCCGGTGTCCGAATATAGCCGTCCAATATATCAATCTTTATGTCTCGACCATTTCGAGACTCCTCGTTATGTCCGCAATCATATCCGGGACTCTGAACCAACTTCGGTACATCAAAACTCATAAACTCATAATATAACTGTCATCGAAACCTTAAGCGTGCGGACCCTACGGGTTCGAGAACAATGTAGACATGACCGAGACATGTCTTCGGTCAATAACCAATAGTGGAACCTGGATGCTCATATTGGCTCCCACATATTCTATGAAGATCTTTATCGGCCAGACCGCATACACTACGGGAAACATCTAATTTGCCGTCAGGGGGCGGCTTTGCCGTCAGCTTTTCGTCGGGCAGACGGCAAATAAAGGGTTTGCCGTCATCAGCAGATGGCAAAGAAACACAGACAGAAAAATAGACTTTGCTGTCTGCATAAAAAAACACAGACGGCAAAGAGCTCACTTTGCCGTCTGCAAACAAAATCACAGACGGCAAAATACTTTGCCGTCTTCCTTTTTTTCTAAAGATGGCAAAATGAGCACTTTGCCGTCTGTAAAAGAAAACGAAGACGGCAAAGTATTTTGCCGACTGTGAAAAAAAAAACGAAGACGGCAAAGAG
This sequence comes from Triticum aestivum, assembly GCF_018294505.1. Classification (NCBI taxonomy): domain Eukaryota; kingdom Viridiplantae; phylum Streptophyta; class Magnoliopsida; order Poales; family Poaceae; genus Triticum; species Triticum aestivum. The sequence goes on along the minus strand of NC_057812.1, from coordinate 49,435,182 downwards.
AAAGCACAACACGCGGATCAACTACGCGGATTGATGACATGGCAGCGATCCAACACCGCCCGTTGCTCCTGTGCACGATCCTCACCGCCCATTTACCCCACCTGCCTTCACAACCACCCAACACCCCATCTGCCACGCACGGACGCAGTCCACACCTACCCACGATGCACGCGCCCCCAGGGCAGCACCCACGCGCCCCATGTACTGTCTCCCTTATCCCCAACCCCACCGCACGTCTCTCTCTCCCTCTCGTTTCTCTCCACTCAATCCAAATCGATCTCCCCCCGGTCATGGCCTTGCCCCCAACCTCCCCCGTCGCCACCTCCCCCGTCGCCAACGTAGGCCCGCTGGCGGCCGTGGCCACCTCCCCCGTCGCCACCGTAGGCCTCGCCGGCGGCCGCGACCACCTCCCCCGTCGCTACCGTAGGCCCCGCCAGCGCCTTGCTAGCCGCCATGTCGCCGGCCGGCCCCGGCCACGCTGGCCATCATCTCGCCCGTCGGCCCCGGCCTGGTCACCCACGGCGGCCTCCGCGCCCCGGCGCTCATCGCCCTCGGCAGTCTCCGCGCCCCATCACCCCCGGCGGCCCCTGACCCGTCACCCCCGTAGGACTCCACCGGCCTCCACCCCGGGCACCGGCCCCGGCCTCGAGGTCGCGTGCTCTGCCTCACGAGCTCCACCGCGACAGCAGCCGGGGACTCCGCCTCGCGAGCACTGCCCATCCCCGACCTCCCATGCATGCCTCGCGAGCGCGGCTGGGATGGAGCCGCGCGGCTGAGTGGGTCCAGACGGCGGCGCGACGAACAGGACCGGGAGGCAGCACGACGAGCCGGACCAGGAGGCAGAGTGGCGCGGCGGGCGTCTGGCTGGAAGTTTGGGCGAGCAGGCCACTACAACGAAGAAGAAGGACCTGATCGCTTTTCCATTTTATGTTTTAGGGTCCTCTGTGTAAATTTGAAGGACTATTCTGTAAGTTTAGTTCTCTGGCGGTCCTGCTTACATTTTGTACTCACTAATGTTGAATGAAAGGCACTAGGTACGGACAGGCCAGAAATATTAGATATGGCACTGCACTTGCATGCGTTGACTGCATCGTTCGGGGGAGCAACGCCGTTGTTTTTTTTTAATTTGACCCCATTCTTTGCCGTCTGTGATACACGAGGCTGAAGGCAAAGACTCGAATAGCTGACGGCAAAGATGTAGTCTAGCTGATGGCAAAACTGCTTTTCTTTGCCGTATGTGATCTATAAGGCAGACGACGAAGAAGTTTCGGCTGACGGCAAATTCTTTGCCGTTTGTCAGATAAAAAGCTGACGGCAAAGTATTCTTTGCCGACTTATCTTTGCCGTTTGACTTTGCCGTCTGCTTCCTGACGGCAAAATCTTTGCCGTCTGGATTTAGATCTTGCCGTCTGTGATCCACAGACGGCAAATTTCCTGTTTCCTGTAGTGATAACAACATACGTTGTTCCCTTTGTCATCGGTATGTTACTTGCCCGAGATTCGACCGTCGGTATATCAATACCTAGTTCAATCTCGTTACCGGCAAGTCTCTTTACTCGTTCCGTAATACATCATCTCGCAACTAACTCATTTAGTTGCATTGCTTGCAAGGCTTAGGTGATGTGCATTACCAAGAGGGCCCAGAGATACCTCTCCGACAATCGGAGTGACAAATCCTAATCTCGAAATACGTCAACCCAACATGTACCTTTGGAGACACCTGTAGAGCTCCCTTATAATCACCCAGTTACGTTGTGACGTTTGGTAGCACACAAAGTGTTCCTCCGGTAAATGGGAGTTGCATAATCTCATAGTCATAGGAACATGTATAAGTCATGAAGAAAGCAATAGCAACATACTAAATGATCGAGTGCTAAGCTAACGGAATGGGTCAAGTCAATCACATCATTCTCCTAATGATGTGATCCCGTTAATCAAATAACAACTCTTTGTCTATGGTTAGGAAACATAACCATCTTTGATTAACGAGCTAGTCAAGTAGAGGCATACTAGTGACACTCTGTTTGTCTATGTATTCACACATGTATTATGTTTCCGGTTAATACAATTCTAGCATGAATAATAAACATTTATCATGAAATAAGGAAATAAATAATAACTTTATTATTGCCTCTAGGGCATATTTCCTTCACTGGTCGCCCTGCCTTATCCTCTCGCTCTCCGCTTCCTCTCCTCCGAACCCTAGCCAACTCCCGTCCGCGCCGCCGCCGTCGCCTTCCGCCACCGCAGCCATTGCCGACGCCCTCCTCCGCCTCCTCTGTCTCCTCCTTCATGTTGTCTTCCAGCTCCATGCACTCAGCACTGCATGGCCGCTCTGTTGCTGTACCACTGATCGGGTGCCCGGATTGCGGCGAGCAGGTGAGGTTCTACCGGTCTAGCCCCGATGAGCACGATGGATGGATCTTCTACAAGTGTGTGAACCACCATGTAAGTGCCAGTTCAGTAGATTCATGACGTGTCAGCTCACTTTAGTAATGAAGCAGAGCAGCTGGTTAACTAATGCAGTAGTTTAGAGCAATGCAGTAGTTGAATCATTAAATCTGTAATTTTCTAGAGTTGGTTAACTAATTTTGCCACTGATTAATCAGGTCACTTGTGATTTCTGGCACTGGGAGCTTGAGTATGTGCAGCATCTGGGTCAAACAAGGCGTCTGGTTGGTGATGCTGCTGTAGATGCAATTGGTGCTGTTGAGGACAAGAGGGAAGAGCTTGAGAGGCAGAGGACTGAATCAATGGCAGGCAGAGGCACGGCTGGAAGGGTCATGGCTGGGAGAGGCAGGGCTGGAAGAGATAATTATGGCAGCTCCAGTGAGAATAAGTATGCTACCAAGCAGCAAATTGCTATGCTTTTAGGGTTAGGCAGAGAGATTTTGATGCTGCTGAAGCTGATGATTGGTTTTGTTATAGTGCTTTGTGTGATGTGTTTCACCTTAATTATGAAGAAGTGAAGTGTTGTTAATTCAGTAGGTGCAGGTGTGTAAAATTAGCATACTAAAATGGTTCCTTTTGTTTGCTTAGTAATGCTTAGTTGTAATGGTTGTTGTAATGGATAATATGTCAGTAATGTGAAGCCTGCTTGACCTAGTTGCTTTGAAATGCTAGACCTAATTGCTTTGAAAAAACTGACAGATGTATTTCATGTCAGAAGTGTAGTTAAACTAATTCTGACAGAATGTTTGCAGTTCACTGAATTTTTATAGTTAACTGAATTTAGTTTGCAAAGTTAACCTCATTGTACTTAACCTCATTGCTTTCAAATTAATTGTTGTACTGAACTAACTTTGCAAACTAATTGCTATACTAAATGAAGTAAGTGAATCTCAGCACAACTGAACTCAAAAGCAAGCATGTACTTGCACCTGCTGCAAACACCCACCCAGCAACTTGCACTCTACATGTAGCTTTGGTCCACCAGTCGACCACCACCACCACCACCACCACCAGATCCCCTTCTTCCTCATCTTTCATCTTCAATTTCGTGCACCACCAGATCCCTTCTCTCCTCTGTCCAATAGCACCAATAGATCCCCTTCTCATCTTCAGCTAGCAGCAACCATGGTGTCCTGGGATGATCTTCCCACTTCTTCTGAAGATGACTCAGCGACCAGCAAGGTTAGTGTGCTCCTCAATCTCACACAAATCCAGTCTAGGGTTTCTCAGCTAGGGTTTCTCAATTGATTCCAAATGTCTCTCTTTTGTTTAGCCACCTACCACAATATCCTGTGAGGAATGGAGTGGCTTGGCTACAGATCTGCCTAGCTTTAGATGTGGGCATGGATCTTTGTGTGAGAAGAATGTGGCATTTGAATCTGTTGATACTGGCAGAAGGTTTCTAGCTTGTGCACAAAAGGTTAGTAATTTTTTTGCATTTGGCACTGTTAAACATTTTTCTCTTTGTAGTATGTCTTAAGTTCCATCGTCAGGCACAGTACTGAATACTGGCAGTTAACTGAATCTCTTTTTTGTATGTTCTAAATTGTTAGGAAGTACCCAAATGCAGATATGTTGAGTGGGTTGACCCTGAGTGGCCTGATGCTCTGAAGATGAGCCTAGCTACTATATGGACCATGTATGAAGAGGAGAAAAAACAGAGGCTCAGACAGAATGTTGTGAGTGCTGAAGAAAATTCGAAGGTTCTTGAAGAGAAGAAGAAGATGGAGAATGAGTTGAGGCATTTCAAGCTTGATTTTGCTAAGATGGTGGCTGAGAAGGAGCAGGCAATGAGCCAACTAGGCAGCACACAACTTACTCTGACTGATCTAAAGGAAGAACTTGAGAAGAAGAAGATTGCAGATAAGTCAGTAACCAACATTCATCAGGTATTCAGGGTTAAAGCAGAGAAAGAGAGGGACCAAGCAGTGTAAGAGAGGGATGACTTGAAGCATGAGAAAAGGAAGCTTGAGTACATGATTGGTGACCTATTCAAACAGACAGAGGCCACCAAGGAGAAGATAAGGAAGCTGAAGGGCATGCTGAATGAATTTGATTGAATCTGTGTCATTGTAAAAAAACCACTTTGTATCTTTCCTCCTGGATTTGTGTCAACTAAATTGTGTTAAGATAAGATATTGAAGTTGAAGTGGGTTAAGATAAGAAACTGAAGTTGGTTCAGATAAGAAAATGAAGTTAACTGTCTCTGTCTTATATGACTGAATTTGCCTGAATTTATATGCCTGCAGTTGCTGTTTTATATGACTGAATTTGTCTGAATTTATATGTCTGCAGTAGCTGTTTTATATGACTGAATTTGTATGCCTGTACCAAATTTTTCTTAAAGAAAAAAAATTACACAAAAAGAGTTTTGCCTAGGTCTCGAACCTAGGACCTGTGGTATTGAACATTGGTGGCAATGCCAGTGTGGTAAGTAGTAGTGCTTTGATCAAGGGCAGGTACTAACGTAGCTATTTAGCAGTTGCTAGTGGCCCAATGGCTCACGCCTCTTCCGTTTCCTTGTCTCCTCTTTAAGCCCACCCACCCACCGCTCCACTCTCCACTCTTCACTCAGTCCACCGCGTTGCCTCGGTGACCCCGCACCAACCCCCCACGCAAGAAAACCCTCGCCGCCGACCACCACACCGCCGCCGCGGACATGGAGAACTGCCCTACCTGGAAGAGGGTCATCGATGACCTCGCATGCGACGACAAGGCCATGCGCGTGGACCTGACGGAGATCAGGAAGTGGTTCCCCAGCTGTTCGATGCTGCGTCACCATGCGCGTGGCCTCTTGAAGGTCATGACCGACGACGAGCTGGACCGCGCCTGCCCCGACCACGGCAGTATCCATTATGCACTCGTCCTCCACTTCGCGATGCAGGAGACGCGCTTCGACGACCCGGGGCAACGAGCCCGGTGGTGGATGTACCGGTCCGCCACTGCGCCGCGGCAGCCAGATCCGGTGCGCGTCCGCCACAACGTCGACCTGGTCGTCCCTGCACCTGTCAACACTGCCTACTAGGACCACTACCAGCCCGACTACCTCGGGCGCGACGATGTCTCCGAGTACATCTCATCCGACTCAGAGTACGACTACGGCTCCGACGACGACTCTGGCTACGCCGCCGATTCGTCCTAGTCGGCTAGCTGGGAGGAGCCGGAGGTGATTGTGCTCTCTGATGACGAGCCGGAGGTCAATGTGGCGGTGCCCATCGTCCCTAAGCCGGAGGTCCACATGGTGGCGCCGGTCGCCAGGGAGGGTGACAAGCACCGCCCCATTGACATCGAGCTGCTTCCCAATGTTCCTGACATCGTCAAGCAGGAGGTGGAGGTGGTCTTGGCCCTGCAAGCATAGGACATCGCAGCACAACCAGAGAGGAAGAAGAAGAGGAAGGTGGTAGCTGACATGGAGGTTCGCCACTCGGAGCGCCTCCAGAAGTTGAAGAACTGAAGATGATGCAGTTGCAGTAGAAGGCATGAAGAAGATGCAGTTGCAGTAGTTAGGTATGCTGAAATATACAGATTTTCAGCATATAAGTTATAAAATATTAGTTTGTTAGGTGTGCTTGTATATTAAGCACATAAGTTATTTGTAATTTCTGTCTATTGAACTCTGTTGAACTGGTTGTTGATGCTATATAAGTGTTGAACTGGATGTGATGCTATATATGTGTTGAACTGTGCTGATGCAAAAGTGGCAGTAATCTAAAAGTGTTTTGTTGGTATGTAATGGTGTTGATGCAGTCTTGTTGCTATATAAGGCAACAATCCAAAATTCTCTTGTTGCTATATAAGGCAATAATTCCAAAAGAAGTAGCTGCTAAGGTTTTGAATCTTAACTGAATTTTTGTCTGAATCTTTGTCTTAACTGAATTATGTCTTAACTGAATTATGTCTTAACTAAATACAGACAACTGTTAAGATCCAGTTAACTATAATCAAATCAGTTAGCTTTTCAAACTAAATTCAGACAACTGTAAAAAATCTGTTAGCTTTTCAAACTAAATTCAGATATCTTTGCAAACTACATTTGGTCAACTGTAAAAATTCTGATAACTTTGAATTCAGTGAACTGTAAAAATTCGGTTAAGTAAGTTGGAGGGGAGTGGAAATATAATAAGTAGGTTGTCAAGTAACACTTGAGCAAAGCACCATTCCTATCACACTGGCATTACACCCTGTTTATCACACCACAGGTCCTGGGTTCGACACCCAGGCCAACCTTTTTTGTATTAATTTTGAAATTTTATGCAGTTAATTATCTATACTCCAACAGTGAATAAATCAATGAACTCCAACTAAATAATAAAGCCAGTGAACTCCAACAGTTTTCATTTGGGATTTCTTTTCATTTTGAACTCCAACAGTTTTCATTTTGAATGGAAGTATGAAGCCACTGAATCTTCACATTTCCAACAGTTCAAAGAGTCTCATTGTAGTTTTTGCCAAAATATTACAAGTGCAAAATCACTGAATCATCCCAACTCCAACAGTTTCAAAGAGTCTCATTTAAGTTTTTTGCCAAAAAATTACAAGTGCAAAAGCACTGAATCATCTAAACTCATCAAACATGTTCACTCTCTTCGGCTTCTTGGGCACATGTCCACTTGGTCCTGCCTGCTTCCTCTGCTCAGCTCTTAATCTCTTGGCCTCTTCTTGTTGTATCTTCTTTGCTTCTTGATCTTCTTTTGTCTTCAGTGCTGCCATAGCTCTCTTTGCTTCTTGATCTTCTTTTCTCTTCAGTGCTGCCTCTACTTTAGCTGCCATTGCTTCAAGGGCTCTGGCCTCCTTCTCTTCTTGCAATGCAGCTTTTCTTGCTGCTGCAGCTTCCTTCCTTGCTGCAGATTCCAAAGCTTTCTTCTCTTGTGCTGCTCTTCTTCTTCTTCTTCTTCTTCTTTGTGAAGACTCTACTTTCCTCCTTGCAATTTCTTGCCTTTTTGCTTCTGCCTCCTCTGCTTTCTTCTCTGCCATCTCATTCATGGCCTCAAGTGATGCATCTCTCCTGGCTGCCATCTGTCTTTCTTTGTCTCTCTTCATCTTCAGCAACTTCATGGTCAGGTTGCCTTCATTTGTAGCTGTTGTTGTTTGTGCTACAGTGTGAGAACTGGCTGCATTTGAGATGAATGAGGAATCTGGCAAAATGATTTCAGGTTCTTCTCTAGGAATAGGTCTGGATTGTTGCATCCTATGAAGCATTGTAAATCCAAAGTCCTGCACCTGTACAAAACAAACATCACATGAAAACATCAGTACAACAAAAATGACTGGACAAAAGAGGTCAAAATTAAGGGACAAAAGTGGAGAATTTGCCTGAAAAACAACTGGTGCATCTGCTTCATCATCTTGTGTGACAATGACCTCATCATCTTGTGTGACAATGACCTCCTCATGTGTATCATGGCCATCAACATGGGCCTCCTCATGTGTAACTTGGCCATCAACATGGACCTCCTTCTGTGTAAGTTGACCATCCTCTTGTGTGACCTGAACCTCCTCCTGTGTACCTTGGTCATCATCTTGTTGTGCCAAAACAATTTCATCATCTGACACATCATCAGGAATGGCCCTTGGACCCCTTCTTGTTGTTCTCTCTGCTAGATTTGGCAAAATGCCAGCCTTTTTGAGATTACATCCTTTGATGTTGTGGCCTGTTTCATGGCAGTATGAACATGTTATTGTGATTCCATGTCTGCTCATCACCTTGGTTCCATCTTTCTTTTCAATCTCATAAGGCTGCTTTCTCCTACTTTTGTTTGAAGGCCTCCCTACTTTTTTTCAAAGACAGGTGGCTTGATTTCACAGCCATTCATCTTCTGCCACTCACTCCTATCTCTACAAGGCTTAATAATGGGTTTGTATGCTAGCTTGAATGCTTCTATACTGTAACCGGAGTGCACCAAACTCTCAGGATTAATCCTCTCATGTCCGGAGCATGCAATTGCATGGTGACATGGAACTCCACTAAGATCCCACCTTTTGTATGTACAGCTTTCTTCCTTCAGGTCAACAATGTATGTCCTATTCCTGTTGTCAACCTGAAAGATGCCATCACCAGCCCCTGAAACCATGCATGTAGCTGACAGCTCTATATTCTTCTCAATTCTTTTCCTAATTTTTGGGCATATTGAGCCAGGCCAGGTCTCTGCCTCTTTTCTTTTGTTGTAGAACCTGACCATGAGCTGTGTTTTGATCTTGTCAATCATTGATCTGAGATGCATCTCCCTAGCCTCAAGAATATATTTGTTGAAAACCTCACAGTTGTTGTTCAGAAGGATATCACACTTAACCAATTCTCTTTGGAAGCCCCTAACCCAAGTATTGGGTGGTAGCTGCTCAAGCCACTTGTATGCTTCTAGGCTTATGACCTTCATTTCCTCCATGCTTGCAGCCCACGGTTTTGGTGTTGTGCTCCTTTCACATTTCCATAGCTGGTTTTTAAGAACATCTCCTTTGTGTGTTTGCTGAAAATTCTGCCATATATGCCTAACACAGTGTCTGTGCTCTGCATCAGGAAAGTGCTGCCTCACTCCCTTGATCAGGCCCTTTTGCTTGTCTGACATTATAGTCCATGGGTCTGTGTTTACAATTCCCAAGTCACTCTTCAGATTTGACAGAAACCATTTCCATGTGTCAGTGTTCTCTACCTCAACAACTGCAAAAGCTAGAGGGTAAATGCAATCATTAGGATCCATGCCAACAGCACACAACATAATACCTCCATACTTTGTCTTCAGGTGGCATCCATCCAAACAAATGACAGGCCTACAAGCTTGCATGAAACCCCTTTTGCAGGCATCCAGAGAGAAATAACAACTTGCAAATATGCCATTATTGACACCCGCATAGAAAGAACTCCCTGGGTTTGATCTTCTGAATTCTTGTGCATAATCCCACATGCTGTTGTACTGCTCCAACTCATCTCCTTCAATAACTTTCTTCACTAACCTCTTAGCCCTTCTAAGCTTGCTTCTTGTTGCTGTCATGTTCCAATCTTTCTGAACCACCCTTGCAAAAAAATTCATGTTCATGTTTTCATCTGCTCTGAAAGAATCAAGATATTTCCCAGCCATAAAAGGAGCAGTGAATGACTTAACACACCATTTGTTTATGCATGTATGCTTTGGGTTGTATTTCTTGATCATGAAGCAGTTGATTCTCCCATCAAATGATGCAGACAAGGCCCAAGGGCACCCATCTTCACAAATGGCATTCAGTCTTTTCCTATCATTTCTAGGGCACCTAATGTCAACTCTCTCCTGACAGTTGTACTCTTTGATAGCTTTCCTAAGGAACTCAACAGATCCAAAGGTCTGGCCAACTTGAAACTATGGTTTAGTCAGGTCTTCCTCTCTAAAACTTTTGAAATTCAGCTTCACCTTATCTTCATTAGAGGATGGCAGACAAATATCCACATCTTCAGTAGGATCATCAACTTCTTCTTGGACTGCTGGTCCTTTGCCCTTCTCACAATCAACATGTTTGTCAAACAAGTCATCATCATCCTGCAGATCAATGTCTGAATCAACAATTTGTGGAATATAATCTTCATCTGAATCCTGCACTACTGTGTCTGCTGCATCCATGTTCAAAAACCTACAGGATTTCCTTGCCCTAAACCCAAACTGAGATGAAAGGTAAGTAGTTCCAGGCTGGGGTGGACTTGGTATGAAATCATCTTCTTCTGACTCTGCTCCACTTTCTGACTCTGCTTCATCTTGCTCATGCTCTTGATCAGAATCATGCTCTTGATCATGCTGAGCCAGCTCATGTTCCACTAGAGTGAGCTGATCCTGCTCCTCTTGCAACTGTTGTGTCTGCTCTGCTTGCTGCTGGTGGGCATTCTCCTTCTTTGGCCTAATGCCACTGAACCTGACAATTTGTGGATCCTCATCATCATAGTGGACTTGAACAACAGAAATATATGATCTCATGCTCTCATCATGATCAAGAAATATCTGTTGGAAGTGGTTGCCATTTAGAACACAATCCTTCATGTTTTCTGTCATAGTGTTGTCCCCTATCTTGATCTCTCTTAATCCATTCTTATACACTGTCAATCCAGGAACACACCAATAAGCCCTGATCCTGTCCTCAAACTCATATCCAATTTCCTCCACTAGAGTGGCAACAACATTAGGTGTCCAATTATCTATGTCACAGTACTCATACCAAATGGAGTGACCTTTGTGATAACCCCTATGCTTGCCAGCACACAGAAAGTAGCCACCATGTATGACCTCAACAGAGAAGTGGTTGCTTAAGTGACCTGCAAAACAATCAAGTTGAAAAAGTTCAGACATTTCAGACTACAGAGAGATTCAGACATTTCAGACTACAATTCAAAGATTCAGACTTTTTTACTTTTTCAGAAAGAAAAACAGAGATTCATGGCTCCAATTAACAAATGTATGATCTTACAGGTCGAAAAGCAACCATCTTTGGTCAATCTGACACAATGTAATTGCAAATTACAATAATTTTTGGTCCAATTAACACTCTGACACTAAGAGCAAACTTTACTGCTTAAACCCTAGACCCCTGGACCGATGAAAAATTGGGGGGGAGAAAGAACCATAACCACTCCAGATCTCTGCAAACATGGCCAAACCCTAGCTCCTACTGCAAACCCCCATGAAGCAGCCCTATTTTTGGCCTGTCAGAAAGATCTTCACAAACTGTTAAAACCCTACCACCCCACACCCAATCCGTCAGAGAGTAGAACAAACGGCCAAACCCTAGCTCCTACGCGCAATTGATGTGGCCAAGAACTCTTTACGGGAGCTAAATTGCACAGGTCGAGCAAAGGAGCTGCTGGCGACGGCGACATATCGTACAGGGGCGGCAAGGCATCATCACGACGACACGAAGGAGCAAGAGGCACGTCGCGCAGGCCCCTCCCGAACGGCGCGGACGGCGGCGGCTCAGCGTCCGACGACGTGCTCATGGAGCTGTTGTCGACGCCAACGACGTCCGACCTCGGCAGCGACGATGAGCAGAGAGGGTGCGGGAGCAGAGAGGTTGCGGGAGGGAGGAGAAAGGAGCGACCCGGTGCGGTCCGACCAGGTGCGGGCCGTTTAATGACCAGGTGGGGTGCGGTCCGACCAGGTGCGCGCATTTGCAAAAAAAACCTCCAGCCATCTAGTATTAACGCCCCCCCCCCCCGACAGGTGCTGCACAAGTGGCAGTCAAAGCACAGCTGGCAACGGCTGACTCGGCCAAGTCAGCAAATACGTAGCTCCAATCGTATATATGGACCAAAGTGAACCACCTGCGCAAGTAAATGGACTGTATTTCGGGTATTTTGAAGTAGTGATACTTAAGTGTCAGCCAGCTCAAGTTTTGTGACCTATGATGAATTTTTCTCAAAGTAAAACTATCTTGATTCTTGACTTCACTTTTGCAAGCTCCAAATCTCCCAAACATGCACACAATCCCTCTAGACACAAAAGGAAAATAAGAAACAGCAAAACCGAAACGGTGCAATCTACTACTCATTTTGCTCCGTATGTAGTCCATAATGAATCTCTAAAAAGACTTATATTTAGGAATGGAGGTATGTGGATTGATACCCCACTTCTCCATCTTGTGTATTTTGTTTTCTTTTGCAAATCTCTGTAAAAGAAAAACTATCTTGATTCTTGACTTCACTTTTGCAAGCTCCAAATCTCCCAAACATGCACACAATCCCTCTAGACACAAAAGGAAAATAAGAAACAGCAAAACCGAAATGGTGCAATTTACTACTCATTTTACTCCGTATGTAGTCCATAATGAATCTCTAAAAAGACTTATATTTAGGAATGGAGGGAGTATATCACTAAGCTCTCTAGGGGTAAAAGGCCTCACAATCAATTGAGGTGTCCAACTAAAATTGGGTCACCCGATTTTGACCAAGTCAACAATTTCTTAAAGCTCTCATTCAATTCTTTTATATACTATATACACTATGCTTCCTAATTTGTAAGTCCTCATAATTAATTGAGGTCTTCAGTTTAGAACTTGGCCACCTGATTTTAACTGGGTCAATAATTTCTCAAGGAGATCTATCATTTAATTATTTTAATTCACCATATTCCCTAATTTTGAAGCTCTTTATTTGATTGAGATATTCGATTTTGAATTTGATTGAGGTATTTTCTACTAGTTCAGCCCACGCAGCGCTGCGGTATGCGGATGTCGATGCGGAGTAGAGAGATACCATAGCCAGGACCCCTTCAGGTCGCCTTCCTGTCCACCTCTTCAGAAGCGTCGCCGCCTCGGACACGATGACATTAGAAACCCAGTTCCTTTTGTTGAGATATGGGTTCATGAAAACCCAGCAGTTCTTTTCTTTCTGCTAGCTAAACTTACTTTTCTCAACTGACAGTAGGGCACCTATTTGCTCTGGCATCGCCGTTCTAAAATCCTGAAACTGTTCGAAAAATGGTGCAGTGACATATGTTAATCTGTAGTGAGTTGACAATGGCCAGTACTTCAACGTTGCTAGCAGCATTTTTTTCTTAGATGAAGCGCAGATGTAGTGGTCCTTGCAATGAGTTGAACACTTGAATTTTGTTGTTCTACTTAGAGTTTTAGTTCATCAGCAGAGACTGAATTTTGTGTTTTGACAGAGATCGAATTCTGAACATTTTGTGTTTCAACTATGAGTTTTGTGTTTCTCGTTTTTATATTCTTATCTAAACTTGTTGCAGCACCTGTTACGCATGAAAACCCAAACCAGTCCAAGAGTTTCTGCTAATTCAGCCCACGCGGCGCTGCGGTATGCTGATGTCGACGCAGAGTAGAGAGACACCGCCCTACTCCCTAGAAGTCGCCTTCCTGTCCACCTCTTCAGAAGTGTCACCGCCTCGGACACAATGACATTAGAACCCAGTTCCTTTCGTTGAGATATGGATTCAGAAAAACTCAGCATGCAGTCTTGTGTTTCTGCTTAGCTAGGCTTGGTTTCTTCTTCTCACAGTATATGAAACTATTAGCTTTGCCATCACGATTCTGAAATCCTGAAACTGTTTGACCATGACACTCTCCATTAATCTGTAAAAATGCGTTGACAATGGCCACTACTTGAACGTTGCTAGCTGCATCTCTGTTAGATGGTGTCGGTACAGATGTGGTGGTTCTTGCATTGAGTGGGAACTTGAGTTCTGTTGTTCTGCTTAAAGTTTCAGTCTGTCAGAAGCGAATAAATATATTTTTTAGACCAGCAGAAAATGAATGTTGTGTTTGACGGATATCGAATTCTGAACATGGCGATGCTAATGTGCCCGGACACGACTTGCTGCATTTTTCTGGGATATTTTTTGAACAAAATTCATGCTGTATCCCACAATGTTGTAAGAATACTAGTTTCTGCACATTACATTGTTCTTCTGCACATTCACACAACGATATTTTGCTTCTCTTGTTACAGTTGCAGGGTCAGTAAAATGTATGTTTTCGGATTTCTTTTTGTGTGGAAGGGAGGCAAACCCCGGCGTCTGAAATGTATATTTCGCTTACAAGACGAATTCAACTATTATTGCATCGAAAATAAGAGAAGAGTAAGAAAGTTAGAATTGCTCATTGTCACGATTTCATCCAAATTGAACAGTCTTCAGTGAAAATGGGTGTCCATTTGTAGTTTTGCACCTGCTTTGGTTAACATTATTTTTGTATATGGACCTTGCATTGCAACTGCGCCATGTATTGCAGTTTCTTCAGAAGGATTTGGAAAGTAGAACAAAAGAGGATGCAGCTCAGGTGGTAGAGCGCTCGCTTAAGCGAACATCTTCAGCTACGCTTCAACTGACTGATGTAATCAGTAGTGAATTCTAAATTTCTTAAAAGAGACATAATTTTGCAGCAAAGGGAATCATGGAAATTCCTTGGATTAGCATAACTAGTTGTTCATTCGCATGGCTTAGCTTGCAATACAACTTTTTATATGGTATGAAAATCTAAAATAGTTTTGTTGTGATATGGTTTGCCTCCTATAAAATATAGAAAAAAGTCCATTTTACTACCCTGAAAAAAGTTGGTGGTTCACATAACCCCCTGATCTTTATTTCTGTTCCCTTCACCCCCTAAACAATCCCATACCGGACAAAATCGGTCCCTATGGTGGTTTGACTCAAATGGCTGCTGATGTGGCAGTGGTCAACGGTGGTTTTGACCACAGGTGGGCCCCCCTCATCAGGCTGGGCTGAGATAGAGGAGCTCCAGCCTCCCCTTGCGCCCGACCCCGCCGCCTCCGGCCGACGCCGCCGCCCGCCGGAGTTCCAAGCCGCCGCGCCAAGCGCCCTGCTTCTCCTTCCTCCCTTCTCTTTCCTCTTCCTTCCCTCTTTTCTAACCCCAAATCTCCGGCATATCCCTTGTTCGTCGCCTGAAGCTCATGGTCGCCGTCGCCGCGTCGATCCCGCGGCCGCCGGCCTCCCCTCGTCACGCCAAGACGTCCAGTACTCCGCCATCGTCGTCTCATTCACCCTCGCCGAAGGGCTCGGGCTAGGAGGCCACGTACGCTCGCCATCGCCATCGTCTTCGTCCACGACCGCCGCATCTTGTCATCGATTTCGTTGTGTCCATCGACACCCGCGCTCGCTAACCTCGTCCACTAGCTCCGCGGTGAGCTCCTCTGCCGATTCCCCCTTCGATCTGTGCCCGTGTGCGCCGCAGCTGCAGCTACCCCCGTGCGCGCCGCAGCTGCAGCTACCCCCGTGCGCTCGCTCGCTGCTGCTTTGCTTGTGGCTGCTGCTTGTGCCGTTGTTGCCTTGCTTGCTGCTGCTGCCGGGGTACGCGCTGCATCGCGGGGGTCAATCCGGTGGTCGTAGCTCCGCCGGGGTGGCCTTTGCCGCCGAGACGAGCGCCCGAGCTCCTCTCTGTCCCGCGGGCGAGCGACAGAGGAAGGAGACAGACCTGTCAAGCGGACCCCGCCTCCTCTAGGCCCCACCCGTCAATCTCAGCCACACTTGCCAAGGGAGGCCCACCCGCAGGTCAAAACCACTGTTGACCAATGCCACATCAGCAGCAAGTGGAGACAAAACCACCCAGGGGGTTCTTTCATCCGGTATGGGTTTGTTTAGGGGGTGAAAGGAACAGAAAAATAGATGAGGGGGTATTGTGAACCACCAACTTTATTCAGGGTAGTAAAATGGACTTTTTTCTAAAATATAAGAACTAAAAACACATTAAAGCACTAAAAGTACAACTACACACATATTTATTACTTGCAAACATTAACGATATGGAAAAGTCACATGCATATGCAATATAAACATTACATAATTTTTCAAATAATTATTAATAATACAATATTGGTTATGTACAAATATTTATTTCTCTTAATCTATGGAATTGTGATCATACTATTATTGGTTATTCTCCAAATGTAAATTCCATTTATATTGAAATTTAATATATAAATATTTTGATGTTGATTATTTTGCTCAAAATTCTAATGTAAACGCTCGGATACAAATCTCTATTCTCATGGGAGAATTATCTTGTTTCATATTTGTTTTTTGAAACGTATCGGTATGTATTTTAGTTATTTTTTGAAGTAATGAAACTAATTAAGTTCACATTTGTTCTTTTTAGAGTATTAGAATTGTGAAAGCTAAAATGTCGTAGCTTGAAGTCATGTGTCTTACACATTAACTTTTGTCTTGTCCCAACTAAAAAAACTTGTGGCTTGTCTGCTGCAATAAATTCATAGGTCCAAGTATGCATTTATGATCAGAGAGATCAAAACTAGTAGGGGGGGAACACAATTCTTGTATTACTCATATTCGTCAGAACTGTAATAATGCTAGTCATTTCATGTCTTTAGATAGGTTGAATGACCGCCTGCGATTTGTTTAGGCTCTGGCCCAGAAGAAGTCTTGAACATTGTTGGACGAGACTGCACTCCTTAATCATTGAGTAATACAATAATTGTTTTCACAAAAAAGAACTTTTGCAATAAATTCACACAGGTTTTTTTACAAATTTTTATTTTGAGTTATCTTTAATAATCGATTTGAAACTGTTATGTCTGGCGGTATGAGATGGTTAAACAAAGCAAACTTTTAATAAAAAAGAATCAAATATAGTAATACACAGTATATATTCGATACGAATTTTTTGGAAGACGATAAATTTAATGAGACTGCACAACACAATATTCTGCTGGAAAAAGAGTCCACAATGTTTGTTCTTTAATGATGCAAAAAATTGTTTTATTTTAGGATCATGCAAAAATGGTTCGTCCATCAGGCCTGCTTTCTTCGGCGATTCGGCCCGGCCCGGTTTAGTCCGCACCACCACCACTGCAACTCCCAAGGTCCAAACCCTCGCCCTATCTCCCCTGCCTCCGGTCCGCTCGTCGCCCGATCCCGCCGGCCGCCGCTCACCGGCGGCAACCACCTACCTGCCTGCCGCTCTTGGCCCCCGAGTCCGCCTCGCGCCGCCAGCCTCCAGGCCAATCGATCTCGCCCCTCGCCCCTTCCCCTTCCCCATCAATCAAGGAGCAGGGGCAGCAGACGGCGGCCATGGGCGACGACCTCCGGCTGGACCTGGACAAGCTCCCCATCAAGCGCCTCGAGGCCATCGACGAGGCCGGCAACGAGCACTACCCGCCGTAAGCCGGCAGCTTTTTTCCCTCCCTCCCCTCCCCCCCTTCCCTTCGCCTCGCTCCTGATCCAGACCCGCCCGGCGCAACAGGGACACCAGCAGCGAGGAGCAGCGGCTGGCGGCCATCCGCCGGGTCGACTTCTCCTGGGTCGTCGAGCGGGACGCCAAGAAGGCCAAGAAGGCGGCGGCCGAGGACGCCGCCCAGAAGGCCTGGCCCTGGCAGGGCCTCCACGAGAGCCTGCAGCTCGCGCAGCAGGAGCTCACCGTCGTCCTCGACCTCATCTCCACGGTCCGTCCCTCCCTCCGCGTCTCCAGCCGCTCGTATGAGCTGATGTCCTGGTTATGATGGATGGATAATAACAATTAACAAACAATGCAGGTCGAGGCGAACGACACCGTGGCCGTCGCGACCATTTCCAAGCCCAGGCCGCTGCCGGACGAAGTCCTCGTCGACATGGCCGTCTCCGCCGCCACCAAGCTCCAGCGGCTGCGGGTAAGCCCCTGTACTAGAAACTAGTAGAGCATCTGCAGCCAATTAGTTGGAGAGGCATGGACTGAGACCCATGGGCCATGGGATATTTGCAACTTACTCCCTCCGTCCGGAAATACTTGTCATCAAAATAAATAAAAGGGGATGTATCTAGATGTATTTTAGTTCTAGATACACCCCTTTTTGTCCATTTTGATGACAATTATTTTCGGACGGAGGGAGTACCAGTAAGAGGAGGGGAGTGAAAATAAACTGCAGAATAAAATGTTTTGAGTAGTTCATGCTTGAACCTACACCACATACCCTAACTATTATGCTCCATTCCGCAATCTCAGCATCTGGGACGGTACTTCAAACAATCGGCAAAGACGATGCAGCAGCAGTTCCAGAAGGAGGCTAGGTTCTACGGCTCATTGATCAGGTTCGTCTTGTTGCAGGGATTGCGAATTCCAGGTATCATCTAAGTAGCGATGCTTGTGCCATGACCGGTGCTGTTGGATTTGGCAGGTTGCAGCAGAACTGGAAAGTCAAGAGGCAGCGTGGGAATGCTCCAGGAATCAACAGCTTCATGTTTGATGTGGTTGATACTTCTCAGTTGGACACGGCAGCGATGCCACGGATGTCGTCGTTGTCACTGGTTCCGATTGACCAGGACTCGTCGGGCACTTTGTCTGTACAAGTCCCCCAAAAGTCGTGCCGTTTCTTGAGCCTTCAGTTCCGCCGGGACAGTGCCAACGGCCCAGAAAGCTACGCTTGCAGAACAAAAGGTGTCTCAAGCACTACTTCTTCTGCAGCGGAAGATGATGTGTTGGGGGATGATGATGATGTCAATAAGTCTGTCAAACAGGCACATTCCATTCTTCGCAATATCCACAAGTCTATATTTGAGGAGCAGGTAGGTTGTCTAAATGCTTATGAATTATTGCAAACCTGTCATTTTGACCAACTAGAAATCCATGAAAAATTATTCCTGTGACAAAAGATGCTCTCTCCTTTTGTTATTTTTATCTTTCATACCACCTCGTGCTTAGCTTAGTTTATGCCTTTGCAGGTATTGGATATGGTGATCCGTGAGACGTTTGTCCAAACTCAAGGTGTCAACGTAACTGGAATGCGTGAGGATTTTCTCCAACTAGCAATTGGCGAGGAGAGTTTGTTGTGCCTTTCACTTGTGGATTCTGGACAGGATGGTGACTCAGAAATGGCAGGCCATGAAGAGCATAATAATTCAGAGGCGAATCTTGTGCTAGCCACCACCAATGGGAAGCAGGAGCCTTCAAAAAGGGACACCTCAGGGTTTCTTAACCCGAAAAGTCTGGAGATTTACTTGCTACACCTGTTCCATGAGAACATTCTCAGAAAAGTCAGGGAGAAATATCGTAATATTGTTCGCTACCAGAGTCCTGCTCAGTCCGCAGAGTCTGCAAGTGAAGATTGTGGCTTGCTAAGTCATTTCTGCATGACAGTGGCTCATAAAACATATTCAAAAAAAGTGCAGCTGGAGCTAGAGAGTGTGGTATAACTACTATTATTTCCCCGTTCATTAATGCAATATACATACCATGGGTGTAGTAGATTGGCGTTGTAACTTCCTTTTCACTAATGCATGCAGGTTAGCAGGGTTCCTTATCTCCAGCTGCGGTCCCTTCCTACATGGCACTCTAGAACTTCTTCCTGGTCTCTCTGCTTAAGAGTTCCGCAACCCATTTTGGCTGCTGATCGGCCCACGAAGCCTTCGGACAATGGCGAGCCCAAGTACAAATCTTCCAGGACACAGTTCAACACGAAGATTGTCTTGAAGGACGGCCAGATAAGTTTGTTGGGCGAGGGTTCTCCGAGCATCGCCGGGTCGTTGACTAGGAAGCCCTCTGATGGTTATCTGATAAACAGTTACAATTGTGACTTGGAGGACCTCCCAACGATGGTTCTGCAGCAGGTAAACTTGTGATAAATAAAACCTTTCAAGTCATTATCCTTTATCGCCGATATGCACTGGATTAATTTATTAACTTTACTACTGTTGAGAGTATTTATGATTCACAAGGTTGAAGCATCAATTGTGCCAGGATAGCGCATGAACCACTTCACCATATTATAATTAAGGCTTAGTAAATCCAAAGTTGTTCTATGATTGACTGCAACGGCTGTTGTTCAGTCGTTTACACTTATTTACTGTATGTTCCTTGGGAAAGCCTTGCACTGAATGTATGTGTCCATCGACGTACGCGGATAGTTTGTTTGGCTAGTCGGAATGTTGAGTTCAGCCTGACTTCAGTTCAGAGAATAGGTACGATGATACGTCTTAGGTCATTGCCAGGGCTCCATAGTTCAGAAGTTAATACCATCCCCACTATACATATACACATGCATATAAGACAAGTCCAGAGGCTGAGATTTACTCAACTGACTGGTGTCTTTATGCGCATCTCTTCGGGGCCTACTTTATTGTAAGGTGCTGAGCACATTGTCTGCACATATATCTGCAGGTTGCGAGCCAGATAATAAACTGGCTCCACGAGGAGGCTTTGGTCCTGGGGATGAGTGTGACTCGGGATTTCCTGTGCCTCTACTTCGACCTGGAGCACGGTGATATGCTGGGCCTGGTGGCGCACGTGGACCCGGACGATGAATACGGGTGCATCTCATGGTACCTGACTGTCGACCAGCCGGCGGAGGATGACGGGAAGGCACCAGCGGCGGACGACCCCTGGGCTGAGAAGCGCAGGTTCCTGGGGTACCTGTCCCTGGAGGTGCTCTACTCCACCCTCCTGGACCTCATCAACCTCTGCGGCACTGGCGCCCGCCCGCTGAGATGATAGAAGTGTGCTGCAGTGCTGTATTGTGTGTCGTGCGATGGTGTAAGCACTGGCTGCCTTTGCTGCTGGTGGCAGTCTGTTGCTTGTGCTGCCCTTCGGTGCCTTGCTTAGGTGCACTGATGCTGGGCGTGTAGTTACAAGCATAAGCCATGTATTAATTCGGATCCTTGGTTTGGACCGAAACAGAATCTTTGGTTTTAATTCAGATAAGCCATGTATTATTACGGAAGACAACGTGATTTCTGGTATCTGACATGTTTTGTTGGCTTTAATTTGGGTCCTTGGTTTGGACCGAAACAGAATCATGGAGATGGTGATGCCACCAGTTGCCGGACCACCTCGGCGGCCAGCTGGACTTGATCCATGGCATTGTCTCCTGGCTCTGTTCTCTGGAAGCACCACCGCACTGGGACGAAAGCTGTTGTTAGCCAATAAAAACTGCTTTTGTTTTTATTTTGGCTGTGGCGCTCTGACCAATCTGGTAGACCAAACAGTTCTGTTTTGTGACACCCGATATTTATGCCATGTTATTGTTGCAATGAATGTTTCTTATTGTCCCTAGATGCCTCAGTTTCATATCATGCTTAACTCTACTGTCAATGGCTTACTAACTTATATCTGTCTTATGAGAGGTGAAGTGAAATGTATTTATTTGAGCCTGCTATAGTTAAGACTTCTTACCTTGAAACTAGCATTTGAAATTATACTATTGCTGTATATTGATACAAGTAGTGATATTTTAACTGAGGTGCTTAATGCTGCATTATTGTCCTGCTACGTGTCTGTACAGATGCCCTCTAATCAAGTGTGTCATTTTGCGAACCAGCTCTATGAAAAATCATGTATCACAAATGGTAATAATTTCCCAAGTTAAATGAAATTTACAATTTTATCATCCCCCCACTTGTGCCAAGAGGTCCTGGGTTCGAACCAGCCTCTCTGCATTGCACTTTGCAGGGGTAAGACTAGGTTCCTATAATCCCTCCCCAGACCCCACCTTGTGTGGGAGCTTCTATGCACTGGGTCTGTCCTTTATCATCCCCTGAAATGCCTCAGTTCCATGCTATGCTTACTCTACTGTTAATTGCTTACGGGAATATAGGGTCTTTGTAGTGAAATCTATTTATTGGAGACTGCTGGTCCTGTACATAAGGCTTCTTACCTTGAAATTAGCATTTGAAATTATACAAGTGGTGATGCAAAGAATTAGTTATATGAAAGAATGCATGTAACTGAAGTTCTTAATGCAGCACTGTTGTCATTTTGCAAACCAGTTGTGTGAAAAATAGTGCACCACAAATGCTAATTGCTTCAGCAAGTTGCCGTTTAAATCATGAGCCAGCTCTGAGCAGGAAAAACAAAAGGAGTCTTGTAGCCGTTCAAATTTTTTCTTTTGATAGTTTTCTGTGTGTGGATTCTGATTCTTTTTCTGTCTGATGACCAGGGAGATTTATTTGACCACAGGAGCCTTTTGTGAATGCCATCAAGGGTGCAGATGACGTGATCTTGGCTGTGGGGCCCCGTCAGCTTGCCGAGTAGATGAGGATTGTCATGGCAGTGAAGGAGGCCGGCAATGTCATCAAGGTCAGATAATCAACTTGTCTTCTTTGTTGGTGGAACTACGCCTGCGGATCGATCACTGGATAGTTGATGCACAGAGGCTCCTGCCATCCGAGTTTGGCTCTGACGTAGAGCGGGTTCACACGGTGGATCCAGCGGCCACATTGTATGCTGGTAAAGTCAGGCTCCCCCGTCTGATCGAGGCGGAGGGTATACCTCACACATATGTCTGCTGCAACGGGTTCGCCGAAACCTACCTTCCGAGCATCGGTCATGTTACAGCCATGTAATCATGCAGAAGCGGCGTTCCCTCTGAACATACTGTTGTCCTCTGGCTCTCCATCTTCATGAGGGGCGACCAAACCAACTTCGACATCGAGCCGTCCTTTGGCGTCGAGGCCACCGAGCTGTACCCCGACGTGAAGTACACCACCGTCGATGACGAGTACCTCGACCAGTCGACCGTCTCCTCTGACAGTTCTTTGGCTCTCTGGAATGCATGGCAGCCCCTAACGCAGTTGCAGTTGTCTGGTGTAAATTCACCAGGAAGAACAAGTCTCTGGCCTTGCTAAAAAGCAAATCCAGCAGTTATACCTGATTGCTTACTTTTCAAGGGAGACTGATCTTGGCTTGAATAACCAGTGGGGCATTTCGTTTGGTTGATTTTCTTTTATCTTCCAAGTACACCAGACTTGATCATTTTGCTTGCTTCTGATGACTTGTGAAAAGCAATTTGGAAACTGATTAAAAAGCATTCTGTGTCGGTTTTAGCCTGTTTTTCTGCAAATTTACCAGGCAACTCTCACTCTTCTTAATCAATAAGAATTCTGTGGCAAAAAATTAATAAAAACTGGGATTGTGATTGAACTGGCTCGCCCCACCAAAGGTATCAGGACGCTGTTGCAACATTGCTTGGCACAAAATCGATTCTTAATGGTGTGGTACGTTGAGAAGGTGTTTCATGATAATAAATCCTAATTACAATTAGCCAACAAGGGGATGTAGCTCAGATGGTAGAGCGCTCGCTTAGCATGCGAGAGGTATGGGGATCGATACCCCACTTCTCCAATCCTTTTTTTTGTTTTTCTTTGCAAATCTCTGTAAAAGAAAAACTATCTTGATTCTTCACTTCACTTTTGCAAACTCCAAAATCTCCCAAACATGCACACAATCCCTCTAGACACAAAAGGAAAATAAGAAACATGGGTACATTCGGTGCTGCAAACTGAAATGGTGCAATCTACTACTCATTTTGCTCCGTATGTAGTTCATAATAGAATCTCTAAAAAGACTTATATTTAGGAATGGAGGGAGTACATCACTAAGCTCTTTAGGGGTAAAGGGCCTCACAATCAATTGAGGTGTCCAAACTGAAATTGGGTCACCCGATTTTGACCAAGTCAACAATTTCTTAAAGCTCTCATTCAATTTTTTTAGATACTATATACACTATGCTTCCTAATTTGTAAGTCCTCATAATTAATTGAGGTCTTCAGTTTAGAACTTGGCCACCTCATTTTGACCGGGTCAATAATTTCTCAAGAAGATCTATCATTTAATTATTTTAATTCACCATATTTCCTAATTTTGAAGCTCTTTATTTGATTGAGATATTCGATTTTGAATTTGGTTTACGATTTTGATCGGGCCAATGATTTTTCAAATCAATCAACACCAACCGGCTAGAAAAACATGTCAACCCCGTGCACCCTCTTACCACTAGAAAAAAGAAGCACCACCATGTGACGATACTATACCACCAATATAGTACATGTAGCCACCGACACAGAAATTTACCCATAAAAGTATGATTTGATTAGCGCATAAAACAGGATCACCCCATGAAAGCCCACAAATAACCGCATTATAAATAAACATAAAACACACACCATTGTTTCCCCATCCGCCAAACTAAATATTCCATCAGTTCCAAAATACAAGGGGTGCTAGTTCTTTGGAAAGTCAAATTTCTTTAACTTTGACCAAGTTTAGAGCCAAAAATATCGACATCCATAATATTAAGCCAGAAAATTATGGAAATTCATTTCATGATGAATCTAATAACACCAATTTGATATTGCGAATTTTGATATATCTCTTCATAAATTTGATCAAACTTAAGGAGGTTGGACTTATCAAAAAAGCAATACACACCTTATATTTTAAAACAAAATGAGTATTTTTTTAAGAATCTCAACGACACCAATGGCGCAAAGAGCAAAATGTCACCATCATGATTTTGTTAACTATCCTTCTGTAGAAAAAAGAAAGAGCAAAATGATACCTGGAGACACAGTTTCAGCATTCCAGAAGAAGAAGAAAACTTGTCCATATGTTCTGCCCTTCACGGAACCAAATTTATTCTGTCAATCAATCTCGCCAATGCGACATCCACATCAAGAGACAGCTAAAACATTCCAGGAGAAAAAAAAACAGCTCTTATATATCCACACAGTAGGCCCCTGATTACGGTGCCCTATCAAAAAAAAAAATAGTGCCTGAAATGTTGATCTGCAGCCGTGGTATTGTTTTTTTCAAACTACAGCGAGATCATCTCACGCTTCACCCGACCATCCTAAGAACGGTTTCAGCTCTGATCAGGTCAAACCATAGCATCCTAACAACAGCATCGAGCGGCCTAAGACAATCGGTGGAGACAGGGAACGGCGGCCTTGCAGAAAAATAACACCGGCCAACACCAACCTTCCGGCAGACCATAACATGCTGACCAAGACGGCACCACAAATCCTGGACACAAAATCAGGTGGAAAGAAAGACCGAATTACTTGCCACTAGTAACAATGACATTCCCAGATACATGCGTGATGAAAAACATCTCCATACAAAGAGCGGGAGCGACAAGGTGAAAAAAGCAGTAGGGCCAAAGTGTGCACTGAGCATAAAAGATCAAAATGTTAAGCTACAGAGGGGAGCATATAACTAATCATTTCAACAACAAAAGTTTGAATAACTTTTCGCCAAGGAATTAGCATTTCAAACCGCAGCCACCATGCCTCTGAAAAGGGAGATGGTCGCGTATAGCAATTGCACCAACGAGACACGTGCATTACTAATAGCTAAGTAGCGTCATTAATCAACATAATCATTCCTGGGGATGTAGCTCAGATGGTAGAGCGCTCGCTTAGCATGCGAGAGGTATGGGGATCGATACCCCACTTCTCCAATTCTCAATTTTTGTTCTTTTTCACATGGCCTGGTCTATGAGCTGAAGACAAAACATATAACCATCAAGGCGCATCTGGTGTAGTGGTATCATAGTACCCTCCCACGGTACTGACCAGGGTTCGATTCCCTGGATGCGCATTTTTCTTCTTTCTTCTTTCTTTTTGTAAGTTTAAGTTCCTTTTCTCTTTATTTTTTTGTAAGTTTAAGTTCTTTCATACATCTACTAGAGGTGTTGCTCTGGAAACTGTCGCCATCTCAATCGGCCAAATTATTACCAATTTTTTAGATAAATAATGTACTGAGAATTAGCACATTTTTCTGATACCTTTAGGGGGTCAAAAGGAAAAATAATGCTGGCCAACGCAAATCCTGGCCATAGAAGCAGTAGCAAAGAAAGACCCCAGCTAGCAACAATTACAAGATTATAACTAGTGAAAGTCAATCAGGATTGCATAACAAGCACCAGATGATAATTGCAGCAAGGTGCTAAGTGTTCAGTTCTACCAGTACTAAAAGTAAGAACATAGAACAAAAGGCGAGGTTCATACAGGATAGATGCTCTATGGGCACAGCAAACAACCACTCCAAATCATTAAGATGGAGCATAGCATCTTTTACCAATATGTGGAATAGAGGCTCCTTGTTCACAACATCTTTCTTGCGCCTCAAACAATGGGACTGAAATCATGCTCTCTTTGAGGTGATGCCTGGTGAAATTTTAAACTTTGATGGAGCTGATTGTAACCATATTGGTTGAGTAATATACATATTTCTCCCCAAAAACAAAGAAGTGAGGTATACGTAAGAGAATCTACGGCCATGTACATCTAATCTGGCCCTTCAAACATCCGTGGACGTGTCCGGGCGTGTCCATGGACAGTGACTGGTCACCTCTTAAATTTTCATTTTCACAGCCATGTCCCCTGCCTTTATCCTTATACATCTGGTCACATGCATGTAATTGACGGAGATGGAGTGAAAGAATAAATAAAAAGAAAAGGTGGTCCATGTTGCTGAAATTTTGTCTATTTTGGACCTAGCCCAATAGCAGTTTCAGAAATTTCTAATAAATCCTAGAGGCCCACTTAGCCCATTTGTGCAAGGCAAGGGATACTACTAAAGTTTAGTCCCACATTGCTAGTTGAGTGGGAGTTGGACCTCCTTATAAGAGAGGTTCTTTCCCCACTTGTATGAGCATGAGAACAAGAGGGATACCCACGCGCGCTCCTCCTCCGCCGCCCACCTCGCCGCGCTGCGCCGCGCCGCGGGAATGAGCCGAGCCGATATCTAAATTTTTGCCATGCACTACGGGTATACGAAAGGTCACACGGAAGCTAAAAAGATTTTTGCGAAAGTGGAGTTCGAATGCGAACGGTGCAGCCCTTCGGCTGCTGGCTGTTCGCTTCGCCTCCGTCTCTTCGTTTCGCCTCCTATCGCTGCCCTCTCGCCTCCTTCTCTTGCGCCTATAAAAGGGAGGTCGCTCCTCCCAGAGAGACGCACCATAACTTCTTCCTCCTCTCGCCACA
This sequence comes from Triticum aestivum, assembly GCF_018294505.1. Lineage (NCBI taxonomy): Eukaryota > Viridiplantae > Streptophyta > Magnoliopsida > Poales > Poaceae > Triticum > Triticum aestivum. Next base: position 49,408,564 of record NC_057812.1, on the reverse strand, counting down.
AGTTCCTGAACACTGCGCTGCTGCTACGATCTTCCCCATCTCGGCTTGCGGCGTGCACCGCAGGTCAGGACAATAGGCCTCCGAAACCGCACCTTTTGAGTCATGTACGGGAGAAGGGTGATAAGGTTTTTGGGGAGCGCTCAACGCGACTACTGGCTGCTTCATCACGGACGATCCGGTCGCCAACGACTACTTCCCCGACGACGACTTCTTCCCCGACGTCCACGATCTCCTCGACGACATGGCAGGCGAGGACACCGACCCCAAGTCCAGCACTTCCACTGCTGCTGTCCCGTACGTGTTCTTGCTCTTTCTGTTAGATGTCATGACACCGTTCTTTGCTCTACTTTCCGTCCTACATGTGTTAGGTTCTACTTCATATATGCAACTTCATCTAGTGTCTGTTCTAGATGTGTTTAGTTCAAGTTCATATATGCAGATGCTCTTTACCTTCTCTCTGTCCGAACACATGACTTGTTTTATCTCTACTATATTAGTCATGCTTTATCTAGTATTTCTGTTAATAAAATCATTCGGTAAATTGCTCATATTTCCAACAATCCAAAAACCTTATTATAGGCAATTTACCCCAAGTGGTTTTGCTGCTTCCATGAGACCTCCTATGTTTGAGGGTATCCACTATAAGAGGTGGCGCGTGAGAGCAGTCTTGTGGTTTCAAACCATGAGTTGCTATGACGCCACGCTTGGCAAGCCTGAAGGGGAGCTTGATGCCCAACAGGAACAAGCGTTTCAGAAAATGAATACTCTATTTAAGGCTGCTCTCTTGAGTGTTCTTGGTGAGAACATAGTTGATGCTTATGCGTCAATTGATAATGGAAAAAATATGTGGGACGCACTCGAGGCCAAGTTTGGGGTCTCGGATGGAGGCACTGAGCCATACATCATGGAGCAATTCTATGATTACAGGATGACTGAAGAGCGCTCTGTGGTTGAGCAAACTCATGAGATACAGTCATTTGCTAGAGAACTTGAGCACTTCAATTGTATGCTACCGGACAAGTTTGTTGCCGGAGGTATCATCACTAAGCTTCCTCCTTCGTGGAGGAACTTTGCTACCTTACTGAAGCTTAAGAGGCAGGAGTTTTCCGTTCCGGATCTCATTGGCACTCTTGATGTGGAAGAAAAGGCGAGAGCAAAGGACACACGTGCTCGAGGTATTGAGGAAGGATCTAGTGCCAATGTGGTACATAAGCAGAACTTCCAGCCCAACAATTTCAAGAACAAGGGCAAGTTTGATGGTAAAGCAAAGTTTGATGGGAAGAACAAGGCTGTCCAGCACAAGAACTTCAAGAAGAAGAATGACAAGAAGAAAGGTGTCTGTCATGTGTGTGGGGATCCTGATCATTGGGCTCCTAGTTTCCCTAATCGCTAGCGTCATCCTGGGAAAGGCGGCAAGACCGCTAATGTTGTCATTGGAGACACTGACATGAAGGATGCTGGGTATGGTATATTTCCCACTATTCTTTCAGTATGTCATTCTCCTGATTGGGTGATTGATACGGGTGCTAATGTGCATGTATGCGGTGATATTTCCATGTTTTCGTCTTATTAGACCGCAGGGACTTCAACCGTGCTGATGGGCAACGGTTCAAGTGCTTCTGTTCGTGGTGTTGGCACGGTCGATCTGAAGTTTACTTCGGGGAATATCATGCGACTGAAGAACGTGCATTATGTCCCCTCCGCCAATAAAAATCTTGTTAGCGGATCTCTTCTATGTAGAGATGGCTACAAGCTTGTCTTTGAATCGAATAAATTTGTAATATCCAAGTATCGAACCTTTGTTGATAAAGGCTATGAGTCAGGAGTCCTGTTTCGTTTATCCTTATCAGACGTTTGCAATAAAGTTCTTAATCATGTTTGCAACAATAGTGAATCAAATGTGTGGCATTCACGTCTTTGTCATGTTAACTTTGGTTGCATGTCGCGACTAGCAAAGTTGAACTTAATCCCTAGTTTCACCACCGTCAAGGGATCTAAAGTGTCAAGTGTGTGTGCAAGCTAAACAACCTCCTAAGTCTCACACGACCGCGGAAACGAGAAATCTTGCACCACTAGAGCTCATACATTCAGATCTATGTGAAATGAATGGTGTTTTGACAAAAGGTGGAAAGAAATATTTCATGACGTTAATTGACGACTCCACTAGATACTGCCGTGTGTATCTTCTGAAATCTAAGGATGAGGCTTTGAACTTTTTCAAGATCTATAAAGCTGAAGTGGAAAACCAACTTGATCGAAAAATCAAGAGGCTTAGGTCCGACCGTGGTGGAGAGTATTTTTCCAATGAGTTTGATGCTTTTTGTGCGAAACATGGTATAATCCATGAGAGGACACCTCCATACTCACCTCAGTCAAATGGGGTGGCCGAAAGAAAGAACCGTACTCTAACTGATTTGGTTAACGCCATGTTAGACACATCGGGTCTCTCCAAGGCATGGTGGGGGGAGGCGATATTGACAGCATGTCATGTCCTGAACCGAGTCCCACAAAGAACAAAGAGATAGCTCCATTCGAGGAATGGGAGAAGAAAAGGTTAAAACTCTCTTATCTGCGAACATGGGGTTGTTTGGTGAAACTCAATGCTCCAATTTCAAAGAAGCGAAAGCTTGGACCAAAGACTGTGGATTGTGTTTTCCTGGGATATGCTTTTCATAGCATTGGCTATAGATTCTTGGTTGTAAAATCTGAGGTACCTGACATGCATGTCGGTACGATCATGGAGTCGAATGATGCGACTTTCTTTGAAGATATCTTTCCCATGAAGGATATGGCTACCTCATCTAATCAGGAACCAGTTACAATTACCAAACCTGCCATTTCGATAGAACACTTTGAAAGTCCTGTGGAGGAGAACAATGAAGTTCCTACTAGGAGCAAGAGACAGAGGATTGCAAAGTCCTTTGGTGATGATTTTCTTGTGTATCTCATAGATGACACTCCCAGTTCTATTTCAGAGGCCTATACATCTGAAGATGCTGACTACTGGAAGGAAGCGATTCATAGCGAGATGGATTCCATCTTGGCGAATGAAACTTGGGAGATAACTGATCATCCTTATGGGTGCAAACCTATAGGATGCAAATGGGTATTCAAGAAGAAGCTTAGGCCTGATGGTACTATTGAAAAGTACAAGGCTCGGCTCGTGGCAAAGGGTTATACCCAAAAGGAAGGTGAAGACTTCTTTGATACTTACTCACCTGTGGCTCGACTGACCACTATTCGAGTTCTACTTTCACTAGCTGCCTCACATGGTCTTCTCGTTCATCAAATGGATGTTAAGACTTCTTTCCTAAATGGAGAGTTGGACGAGGAAATTTATATGGAACAACCAGATGGTTTTGTACTAGATGGTCAGGAAGGAAAAGTGTGCAAGTTGCTGAAGTCTTTGTATGGACTCAAGCAAGCACCCAAACAGTGGCATGAGAAGTTTGAAAGAACTTTAACAGCTGCAGGCTTTGTTGTAAATGAAGCTGACAAATGTGTGTACTATCGCCATGGTGGGGGCGAGGGAGTTATCCTTTGCTTGTATGTTGATGACATACTGATTTTCGGAACAAATCTGAATGTTATTAAGGAGGTCAAGGATTTCCTATCTCGTTGTTTTGAGATGAAGGATTTAGGAGTGGCTGATGTCATTCTAAACATCAAGTTGTTGAGAGACGATGATGGTGGGATTACATTACTTCAATCTCACTATGTGGAAAAGATCTTGAGTCGCTTTGGCTATAGTGACAGCAAGCCCTCTCCAACACCATATGATGCTAGTGTGTTGCTTCGAAAGAATTGAAGAATTGCTAGAGACCAATTGAAGTATTCTCAGATTATTGGCTCGCTTATGTACTTAGCCAGTGCTACAAGACCTGACATCTCTTTTGCTGTTAGCAAACTGAGTCGGTTTGTTTCAAAACCAGGAGATGTGCATTGGAAAGATCTAGAGAGAGTTTTGCGTTATTTGAAAGGCACTGCAAATTATGGAATTCACTACACCAGGCACCCAAAGGTGCTTGAAGGGTATAGTGACTCAAACTGGATCTCAGATGCTGATGAGATAAAGGCCACGAGCGGTTATGTATTCACTCATGGAGGTGGCGCTATTTCTTGGAAGTCTTGCAAGTAGACCATCTTAACAAGGTCAACAATGGAAGCAGAACTCACAACACTAGATACAGCTACGGTGGAAGCAGATTGGCTTCGTCGGCTCTTGAATGACTTGCCGGTTGTTGAGAAACCTGTACCGGGTGTCCTTATGAACTGCGACAATCAAACTGTGATCACGAAAGTGAGCAGCTCAAAGGATAACATGAAGTCATCAAGACACGTTCAGAGAAGGTTAAAGTCTGTCAGGAAAATGAAAAACTTCGGAGTTATTGCATTGGATTATATCCAAACGTCTAAAAATATGGCAGATCCTTTTACTAAGGGTCTATCACGTAATGCGATAGATAATGCATCGAGGGAGATGGGTATGAGACCCACAATATGAGTTGTTCATAGTGGTAACCTATTCTTTGTGATCGGAGATCCCGTGAATTAGATGTGGAAGACAAGTTGTTGGTCAACTGAGAGGAGAGTATCCTTACTATTCACAATACCACTCCATGAAGATGTAATACTCTCCTAATCTGCATGGCAGGTTGATACATATCTTAATGTGTTCTAAGTGGCTCATTAAAGCAGAGATGTTATCCTGCAGAACATCTTTTGAAGAACACACCTATATGAGTCTGATTGTCAAACGTCGCAATCTATGAGAGTAGGGTTCTCTCTAGTAAACTCATGAAAGGTCACGGAGTATGACGTATAAGCTTCACCCGCGGGGAAGACCCACGGTAGCCACGTATCGGTCAAGGCTTTATGTGAAGCTAGATTCGCAGAAAACTTGCAGTTCAAGGCCCAGTCCACTGTTCAAGTTGCTTACTAGTGTAGCATAGACTTCTAGGTGGAACTTCAACTTAACAGTCTCCACTGCAGTACCGGTATATAAAACAGTGTTTTGGAACCAAAGGCAATTTCTGTGTGCCTCTGGGATCTGGTGGGGGATTGCTGGAATTTTGTCTATTTTGGGCCTAGCCCAATAGCAGTTTCGGAAATTCCTAATAAATCCTAGAGGCCCACTTAGCCCATTTGTGCAAGGCAAGGGATATGACTAAAGTTTAGTACCACATTGCTAGTTGAGTGGGAGTTGGACCTCCTTATAAGGGAGGTTCTTTCCCCACATGTATGAGCATGAGAACAAGAGGGATATCCACGCGCGCTCCTCCTCCGCCGCCCGCCTCGCCACGCCTCGTCACGATGCGCCGCGGGTTGCGGGAATGAGCCGAGCTCATATCTAAATTTTTGCCATGCACTACGGGTACGAAAGGTCACACGGAAGCTGAAAATATTTTTGCGAAAGTGGAGTTCGAATGCGAACGGTGCAGCCCTTCGGCTGCTGGCTGTTCGCTTCGCCTCCGTCTCTTCATTTCGCCTCCCGTCGCTGCCCTCTCGCCTCCTTCTCTTGCGCCTATAAAAGGGAGGTCGCTCCTCCCAGAGAGACGCACCAGAACCTCTTCCTCCTCTCGCCACAAGTTCTTGAGCATTTCGCTGCTGCTACGATCTTCCCCATCCCGGCTTGCGGCGTGCACCGCAGGTCGGGACAGTAGGCCTCCGAAACCGCACCTTTTGAGTCCTGTACGGGAGAAGGGTGATAAGGTTTTTGGGGAGCGCTCAGCACGACTACTGGCTGCTTCATCATGGACGATCCGGTCGCCGACGACTACTTCCCCGACGACGACTTCTTCCCCGACGTCCACGATCTCCTCGACGACATGGTAGGCGAGGACACCGACCCCAAGTCCAGCACTTCCACTGCTGTTGTCCCGTACGTGTTCTTGCTCTTTCTGTTAGATGTCATGACACCGTTCTTTGCTCTACTTTCCGTCCTACATGTGTTAGGTTCTACTTCATATATGCAACTTCATCTAGTGTCTGTTCTAGATGTGTTTAGTTCAAGTTCATATATGCAGATGCTCTTTACCTTCTCTCTGTCCGAACGCATGACTTGTTTTATCTCTACTATATTAGTCATGCTTTATCTAGTATTTCTGTTAATAAAATCATTCGGTAAATTGCTCATATTTCCAACACATGTTTGGCCAAATCCTATGTGTCGAACGCAGGACCACTGACAGGACACACCTTGGCACTCCTCATACTCACCGCGTATATGAGGGTAATATGACGAGTGCCGGATAGTCCGGACATTTAAGGAGGCTTTGAGGGGTCCGGTTGGGTCAACCTTTTCCTTCTCTGTCCTGTCCGGTCAGTGGTCTTGCATCCGTCCGATCAATTTGTGGAGTCCGGTTGTAGATGCTCTAACCACCTTTTTATACACCACACATTTCTATTTTTTAACTGACAGTTTCTATTTTCAACAAGGTAGGTATTTAAGTGGTTCATTAATAGATACTAACATAAAAGGGGGTGTAGCTCAGATGGTAGAGGGCTTGCTTATCATGCAAGGAGGTATGGGGATTGATGCCGCACTACTTTAAAAGTATTTTTTCCAATCTGAATATACTGTAAGGGCTCCTTTGATTCAAGGAATCCTATAGGATTTTTCGAGGATTGAAATCCTTTGGAATTTTTCCTACATTCATCCTTTGATTCATAGGATTGAATCCCATAGGATTTTTTCCAATTGAATCTTTTGCACTACATTTCATAGGAAATCTAACATCCACTCCAACCTCTTTTTACAATTCCTTTGCATTACATTTCTATAGGATTCAAGTGGGCATGACACTCCAATTCTATACTTTTCCTATTCCCGCGTTTTCAAAATCCTGCGAATCAAAGAGGCCCTAAAAAACACCATCTTAACTTTGCTTTTGCAAAACTCCAAATCTCACAAATCTTTCTAGTAGGGATAAAAGGAAAAAAGAAAATCTTTCCTCCAAACCAAAGTAGTGCCATAATACAAATTCACAGTCGAAGAGCAAAATGTTATTGACATCTTTTTCCAAATATAAAGAGCAAAATGTTACTCAAGACACAATCACAACATATAAATTCCACGAAAAACTTCAGCCCTACCACCCAACCAATATCATTCAGCCATCAATGACCCCGCCAATGCAATGCATCCATCCACACAAGACACAATTACAACATTCTAGGAAAAAAGAACAGATGTGGTACACAAGTAGGCTCCTGATTATAGTATCTATCAGTGAATCTAGTTCCTGAAATGTACTTCATCCATCCCATAATATAAGAGCGTTTTTCACACTAAAACACTCTTATATTATTGGATGGAAGGAGTACATCTCAACTTCCCCTTTCCAGTTTCCAGTATCGATAAACTTTTCTGACATTGCGTCCCAAGATTTTGAGTAGAGACATGATCGGTTAGACGTGGATGGCTGGCTACTGACAACCCACAAGTATAGGGGATCGCAACAGTTTTCGAGGGTAGAGTATTCAACCCAAATTTATTGATTCGACACAAGGGGAGCCAAAGAATATTCTCAAGTATTAGCAACTGAGTTGTCAATTCAACCACACCTGGAAACTTAATATTTGCAGCAAAGTGTTTAGTAGCAAAGTAATATGATAGTAGTGGTAACGGTGGTAAAAGGTAACGGTAGCAAAAGTAATATTTTTGGTGTTTTATAGTGATTGTAACAATATCAACGGAAATGTAAATAAGCAAAGAACAATATATGGAAATCTCGTAGGCAATGGATCTGTGATGGAGAATTATGTTGGATGCGGTTCATCATGTAACAGTCATAACATAGGGTGACACAGAACTAGCTCCAATTCATCAATGTAATGTAGGCATGTATTCCGAATATAGTCATACGTGCTTATGGAAAAGAACTTGCATGACATCTTTGTCCTACCCTCCCATGGCAGCGAGGTCCTAGCGGAAACTAAGGGATATTAAGGCCTCCTTTTAATAGAGTACCGGACCAAAGTATTAACCCATAGTGAATACATGAACTCCTCAAACTACGGTCATCACCGGGAGTGGTCTCGATTATTGTCACTTCGGGGTTGCCGGATCGTAACACATAATAGGTGACTATAGACTTGCAAGATAGGATCAAGAAATCTCATATATGGATGAAAACATAATAGGTTCTGATCTGAAATCATGGCACTCGGGCCCTAGTGACAAGCATTAAGCATAGCAAAGTCATAGCAACATCAATCTCAGAACATAGTGGATACTAGGGATCAAACCCTAACAAAACTAACTCAATTACATGATAAATCTCATCCAACCCATCACCGTCCAGCAAGCCTACGATGGAATTACTCACTCACGGCGGTGAGCATCATGAAATTGGTGATGGAGAAGGTTGATGATGACGATGGCGACGGATTCCCCTCTCCGGAGCCCCGAACGGACTCCAGATCAACCGTCCCAAGAGAGTTTAGGGCTTGGCGGCGGCTCTGTATCGTAAAACGCGATGAACCCTTCTTCCTGATTTTTTTTCTCCCTGAAAGTGAATATATGGAGTCAAGGTTGAGGTCGGTGGAGTGTCAGGGGGCCCAGGAGGCAGGGGGCGCGCCCAGGGGGGTAGGGCGCGCCCCCACCCTCGTGGACAGGTGGAGTCCCCCCTGACGTGGATTCTTCTTCCAGTATTTTTTTATATATTCCGAAATAATTCTCCGTTGATTTTTAGGTCATTCCGGGAACTTTTATTTCTGCACAAAAATAACACCATGGCAATTCTGCTGAAAACAACGTCAGTTCGGGTTAGTTCCATTCAAATCATGCAAGTTAGAGTCCATAACAAGGGCAAAAGTGTTTGGAAAAGTAGATGCGACGAAGACGTATTGATGTCTACTACACAACCTTCTTCTTGTAGACGTTGTTGGGCCTCCAAGTGCAGAGATTTGTAGGACAGTAGCAAATTTCCCTCAAGTGGATGACCTAAGGTTTATCAATCTGTAGGAGGCGTAGGATGAAGAGGGTCTCTCTCAAGCAACCATGCAACCAAATAACAAAGAGTCTCTTGTGTCCCCAACACACCCTATACAATGGTAAATTGTATAGGTGCACTAGTTCGGCGAAGAGATGGTGATACAAGTGGTATATGGATAGTAGATAAAGGTATTTGTAATCTGAAATTATAAAAACAGCAAGGTAACTAATGATAAAAGTGAGCGTAAACGGTATTGCAATGTGTTGAAACAAGGCCTAGGGTTCATACTTTCGCTAGTGTAAGTTCCCTCAACAATGATAACATAATTGGATCACATAACCATCCCTCAACATGCAACAAAGAGTCACTCAAAAGTCACTAATAGCGGAGAATGAACGAAGAGATTATGGTAGGGTATGAAACCACCTCAAAGTTATTCTTTCCAATCAATCTGTTGGGCTATTCCTATAAGTGTCACAAACAGCGCTAGAGTTCGTACTAGAATAACACCTTAAGACACAAATCAACCAAAACCCTAATGTCACCTAGATACTCCAATGTCACCTCAAGTATTCATGGGTATGATTATACGATATGCGTCACACAATCTCAGATTCATCTATTCAACCAACACATAGAACCTCAAAGAGTGCACCAAAGTTTCTATCGGAGAATCACGACGAAAACGTGTGCCAACCCCTATGCATAGGTTCATGGGCGGAACTCACAAGTTGATCACCAAAACATACATCAAGTGAATCACGTGGTATCCCATTGTCACCACAGATACGCACGGCAAGACATACATCAAGTGTTCTCAAATCTTTAAAGACTCAATCCGATAAGATAACTTCAAACAGGAAACTCAATTCATTACAAGAGAGCAGAGGGGGAGGAGAAACATAAGATCCAACTATAATAGCAAAGCTCACGATACATCAAGATCGTATCATCTCAAGAACACGAGAGAGAGAGAGAGAGAGAGAGAGAGAGAGATCAAACACATAGCTACTGGTACATACCCTCAGCCCCGATGGAGAACTACTCCCTCCTCATCATGGAGAGCACCGGGATGATGAAGATGGCCACCGGAGAAGGATTTCCCCCTCCGACTGGGTGCCGGAAGCGGTCTAGATTGGTTTTCGGTGGCTACGGAGGCTTCTGGCAGCGGAACTCCCGATCTATTGTGCTCACCGATGTTTTTAGGGTATATGGAGATATATGGGCGGAAGAAGTACGTCAGGGGGGGCACGAGGGGCCCACGAGGGTGGAGGGCGCACCCAGGGGGTGGGCGCGCCCCCTGCCTCGTGGCCTCCTCGCAGGTCCCCCGACGTGCATGAAGGAAATATGCCCTAGAGGCAATAATAAATTTATTATTTATTTCCTTATAATCATGATAAATTTTTATTATTCATGCTAGAATTGTATTTACCGGAAACATAATACATGTGTGAATACATAGACAAACAAAGTGTCACTAGTATGCCTCTACATGACTAGCTCGTTAATGAAAGATGGTTATGTTTCCTAACCATGAACAATGAGTTGTTATTTGATTAACGAGGTCACATCATTAGTAGAATGATCTGATTGACATGACCCATTCCATTAGCTTAGCACCCGATCGTTTAGTATGTTGCTATTGCTTTCTTCATGACTTATACATGTTCCTATGACTATGAGATTATGCAACTCCCGTTTACCGGAGGAACACTTTGGGTACTACCAAACGTCACAACGTAACTGGGTGATTATAAAGGAGTACTACAGGTGTCTCCAATGGTCGATGTTGGGTTGGCGTATTTCGAGATTAGGATTTGTCACTCCGATTGTCGGAGAGGTATCTCTGGGCCCTCTCGGTAATACACATCACATAAGCCTTGCAAGCATTACAACTAATATGTTAGTTGTGAGATGATGTATTACGGAACGAGTAAAGAGACTTGCCAGTAACGAGATTGAACTAGGTATTGGATACCGACGATCGAATCTCGGGCAAGTAACATACCGATGATAAAGGGAACAACGTATGTTGTTATGCGGTCTGACCGATAAAGATCTTCGTAGAATATGTAGGAGCCAATATGGGCATCCAGGTCCCGCTATTGGTTATTGACCGGAGATGTGTCTCGGTCATGTCTACATTGTTCTCGAACCCGTAGGGTCCGCACGCTTAAGGTTACGATGACAGTTATATTATGAGTTTATGCATTTTGATGTACCGAAGGTTGTTCGGAGTCCCGGATGTGATCACGGACATGACGAGGAGTCTCGAAATGGTCGAGACGTAAAGATTGATATATTGGAAGCCTATATTTGGATATCGGAAGTGTTCCGGGTGAAATCGGGATTTTACCGGAATACCGGGAGGGTTACCGGAACCCCCCGGGAGCTATTTGGGCCATAGTGGGCCTTAGTGGAAAAGAGAAGGGGCTGCCCTAGTTGGGCTGCGCGCCCCCCCTTCCCCTAGTCCTATTAGGACTAGGAGAGGTGGCCGGCCCCCTCCTCCTCTTTTCCCCTCCGAGGAATCCTAGTTGGACTAGGATTGGAGGGGGAATCCTACTCCCAGAGGGAGTAGGACTCTCCTGCGCCTCCCCCCCTTGGCCGGCCAGCCTCCCCTCCTCTCCTCCTTTATATACGGAGGCAGGGGCACCTCTAAACACACAAGTTGACACAAGTTGATCCACGTGATCGATTCCTTAGCCGTGTGCGGTGCCCCCTGCCACCATATTCCTCGATAATACTGTAGCGGAGTTTAGGCGAAGCCCTGCTGCTGTAGTTCATCAAGATCGTCACCACGCCGTCGTGCTGACGAAACTCTTCCTCGACACTTTGCTGGATCGGAGTCCGGGGATCGTCATCGAGCTGAACTTGTGCTCGAACTCGGAGGTGCCGTAGTTTCGGTGCTTGATCGGTTGGATCGAGAAGACGTACGACTACTTCCTCTACGTCGTGTCATCGCTTCCGCAGTCGGTCTGCGTTGGGTACGTAGACAATACTCTCCCCTCGTTGCTATGCATCACATGATCTTGCGTGTGCGTAGGAAATTTTTTGAAATTACTACGAAACCCAACAGTGCACTCCAAGTCTTCTGGGCTTCTTTCCTTCCAAAAATGAGTTCCGTGAAGTTTCAGGTCAATTGGACTCCGTTTGATTTTCCTTTTCTTCGAAACCCTAAAACAGGGTAAAAACAGAAACTAGCACTGGGCTCTGGGTTAATAGGTTAGTCCCAAAAAATTATATAAAAGTGTATAATAAAGCCCATAAACATTCAAAATAGTAGATAATATAGCATGGAGCAATAAAAAATTATAGATACGTTGGAGACGTATCAGCATCCCCAAGCTTAATTCCTGCTCGTCCTCGAGTAGGTAAATGATAAAAACAGAATTTTTGATGCGGAGTGCTACTTGGCATAATTTCAATGTAATTCTTCTTAATTGTGGTATGAATATTCAGATCCGGAAGATTCAAGACAAAAGTTCATATTGACATAAAAATGATAATACTTCAAGCGTACTAACTAAGCAATCATGTCTTCTCAAAATAACATGGCTAAAGAAAGTTATCCCTACAAAATCATATAATCTAGCTATGCTCCATCTTCACCACACAAAATATTTAAATCATGCACAACCCCGATGACAAACCAAGCAATTGTTTCATACTTTTGATGTTCTCAAACTTTTTCAATCTTCACGCAATACATGAGCGTGAGCCATGGACAAAGCACTATAGGTGGAATAGAATGGTGGTTGTGGAGAAGACAAAAAGGGAGAAGATAGTCTCACATCAACTAGGCGTATCAATGGGCTATGGAGATGCCCATCAATAGATATCAATGTGAGTGAGTAGGGATTGTGATGCAACGGATGCACTAGAGCTATAAGTATATGAAAGCTCAACAAAAGAAACTAGTGGGTGTGCATCCAACTTGCTTGCTCATGAAGACCTAGGGCAATTTGAGGAAGCCCATCATTGGAATATACAAGCCAAGTTCTATAATGAAAGATTCCCACTAGTATATGAAAGTGACAACATAGGAGACTCTCTATCATGAAGATCATGGTGCTACTTTGAAGCACAAGTGTGGTAAGAGGATAGTAGCATTGCCCCTTCTCTCTTTTTCTCTCATTTATTATTATTATTATTATTTTATTTGGGCCTTTCTCTTTTTTTATGGCCTCTTTTTTTCTTTTTTTATTTGGGCTTCTTTGGCCTCTTTTATTTATTTATTTTCGTCCGGAGTCTCATCCCGACTTATGGGGGAATCATAGTCTCCATCATCCTTTCCTCACTGGGACAATGCTCTAATAATGAAGATCATCACACTTTTATTTACTTACAACTCAAGAATTACAACTCGATTCTTAGAACAAGATATGACTCCATATGAATGCCTCCGGCGGTGTACCGGAATGTGCAATGATGCATGAGTGACATGTATGAAAGAATTATGAATGGTGGCTTTGCCACAAATACGATGTCAACTACATGACCATGCAAAGCAATATGACAATGATGGAGTGTGTCATAATAAACAGAACGGTGGAAAGTTGCATGGCAATATCTTGGAATGGCTATGGAAATGCCATGATAGGTACGTATGGTGGCTGTTTTGAGGAAGGTGTATGGTGGGTTTATGGTACCGGCGAAAGTTGCGTGGTACTAGAGAGGCTAGCAATGGTGGAAGGGTGAGAGTGCGTATAATCCATGGACTCAACATTAGTCATAAAGAACTCACATACTTATTGCAAAAATCTATTAGTTATCGAAACAAAGTACTACGCGCATGCTCCTAGGGGGATAGATTGGTAGGAAAAGACCATCGCTCGTCCCCGACCGCCACTCATAAGGAAGGCAATCAATAAATAAATCATGCTCCGACTTCATCACATAACAGTTCACCATACGTGCATGCTACGGGAATCACAAACTTCAACACAAGTATTTCTCAAATTCATAACCACTCAACTAGCATGACTCTAATATCACCATCTCCATATCTCAAAACAATTATCAAGTATCAAACTTCTCATAGTATTCAACACACTCATAAGAGAATTTTATTATTCTTGAATACCTAGCATATTAGGATTTTAAGCAAATTACCATGCTATTTAAGACTCTCAAAATAATCTAAGTGAAGCATGAGAGTTCATATATTTCTATAAAATAAAACCACCACCGTGCTCTAAAAGGATATAAGTGAAGCACTAGAGCAAATGACAAACTACTCCGAAAGATATAAGTGAAGATCAATGAGTAGTCGAATAATTATGCAACTATGTGAAGACTCTCTAACATTTAATAATTTCAGATCTTGGTAATTTATCCAAACAGCAAGCAAAGCAAAATAAAATGACATCTAAGAATAGCAAACATCATGTGAAGAAGCAAAAACTTAGGATCAACCGGTACTAACCGATAGTTGTTGAAGAAGAAAGGTGGGATGCCAACCGGGGCATCCCCAAGCTTAGGTGCTTGAGACTTCTTGAAATATTATATTGGGGTGCCTTGGGCATCCCCAAGCTTGAGCTTTTGTGTCTCCTTAATTCCTCTCATATCACGGTCTCCCTAAATCTCAAAAGCTTCATCCACACAAAACTCAACAAGGACTCGTGAGATAAGTTAGTATAAACCATTGCAAAACCTTATCATACTCTACTGTAGCAAATCACTAAAATTATTATTAAACATTGCATACTAAATTCCTCTGCGTATTTAATAGTCCTATCCTCAAATAGAATCATTAAAGAAGCAAACATATGCAAACAATGCAAACATAACAACAATCTGCCTAAACAGGATAGTCTGTAAAGAATGCTGCAACATCCATACTTCCCTAGCTCCAAAAATTATGAAATAAAATTCCCACTGTATTAAATTTATCATATATTAGTATGCAAAAGGTTTCAACATTTTATCACATTCTTACTTTTCTAGGGAATTATTGCAACAGTGGTAAACTTTCTGTTTTCAAACAGCAACATGTATACTTGTAACATAGGCATAGTAAAGGCTATCGATGCCACTTTTATTGAAATAAAAGATGAAAAACATTGTTTTAAATAACATAAAGCAAATCCTAAAAAAATAAATTGACACTCCAAGCAAAACACATATCATGTGGCGAATAAAAATATAGCTCCAAGTAAAGTTACCAATGAACGATGACGAAAGAGGGGATGCCTTCCGGGGCATCCCCAAGCTTAGGCTCTTGGATATCCTTGAATATTACCTTGGGGTGCCTTGGGCATCCCCAATATTAGGATATTTCCACTCCTTATTCCATAGTCCATCGAATCTTTACCCAAAACTTGAAAACTTCACAACACAAAACTTAAAGTAGAAAACTCGTAAGCTCCGTTAGTATAAGAAAATAAATCACCACTTCAAGGTACTGTAATGAACTCATTATTTAATTATATTGGTGTTAAACTTACTTTATTCCAACTTCTCTATGGTTTATAAACTATTTTACTAGCCATAGATTCATCAAAATAAGCAAACAACACACGAAAAACAGAATCTGTCAAAAACAGAACAGTCTGTAGTAATCTGGATCAAACGTATACTTCTGTAACTCTTAAAATTCTCAAATAAATTTATGGACCTGAGTAATTTATATATTAATAATCTGCAAAAAGAATTAACTAAATAGCCTCTCCAAATAAAAATGGCAGCAATTCTCGTGAGCGCTAAAGTTTCTGTTTTTTACAGCATGATCGCAAAGACTTTCCCCAAGTCTTCCCAACGGTTCTAGTTGGCACAAACACTAATTTAATAAAACCACATCTAAACAGAGGCTAGATGAATTATTTATTACTAAACAGGACCAAAGATCGAGAAATAAAAATAAAATTGGGTTGCCTCCCAACAAGCGCTATCGTTTAACGCCCCTAGCTAGGCATGATGATGTCAATGATGCTCACATAAAAGATAAGAATTGAAACATAAAGAGAGCATCATGAAGAATATGACTAGCACATTTAAGTCTAAACCACTTCCTATGCATAGGGATTTTGTGAGAAAACAACTTATGGGAACAATAATCAACTACCATAGGAAGGCAAAGCAAGCATAACTTCAAGATTTTAAGCACATAGAGAGGAAACTTAATATTATTGCAATTCCTACAAGCATATATTCCTACCTCATAATAATTTTCAGTATCATCATGAATGAATTCAACAATATAACCAGCACCTAAAGCATTATTTTCATGGTCTACAAGCATAGAAAATTTACTACTCTCCACATAAGCAAATTTCTTCTCATGAATAGTAGTGGGAGAAAGCTCAACAAAATAATTATCATGTGAGGCATAATCCAATTGAAAACTAAAATCATGATGACAAGTTTCATTGTTATCATTATTCTTTAAAGCATACATGTCATCACAATAATCATCATAGATAGGAGGCATGCTTTCATCATAATAAATTTGCTCATCAAAACTTGGGGGACAAAAATTATCATCTTCATCAAATGTAGCTTCCCCAAGCTTGTGGCTTTGCATATCATAAGCATCATAGATATTCAAGGAATTCATACTAACAACATTGCATTCATGCTCATCATCCAAATATTTAGTGCCAAACATTTTATAGATTTCTTCTTCTAGCACTTGAGCACAATTATCCTTTCCGTCATACTCACGAAAGATATTAAAAAGGTGAAGCGTATGAGACAAACTCAATTCCATTTTTATAGTTTTCTTTTATAAACTAAACTAGTGATAAAACAAGAAACTAAAAGACTCGATTGCAAGATCTAAAGATATACCTTCAAGCACTCACCTCCCCGACAACGGCGCCAGAAAAGAGCTTAGTTGACGGGGTGTTAGTGCCGCTTTCCTCGCCTCCCCGGCAACGGCGCCAGAAAAGAGCTTGATGTCTACTACACAACCTTCTTCTTGTATACGTTGTTGGGCCTCCAAGTGCAGAGGTTTGGAGGACAGTAGCAAATTTCCCTCAAGTGGATGACCTAAGGTTTATCAATCCGTAGGAGGCGTAGGATGAAGATGGTCTCTCTCAAGCAACCCTGCAACCAAATAACAAAGAGTCTCTTGTGTCCCCAACACACCCAATACAATGGTAAATTGTATAGGTGCACTAGTTCGGCGAAGAGATGGTGATACAAGTGGTATATGGATAATAGATAAAGGTATTTGTAATCTGAAATTATAAAAACAGCAAGGTAACTAATGATAAAAGTGAGCGTAAACGGTATTGCAATGTGTTGAAACAAGTCCTAGGGTTCATACTTTCGCTAGTGTAAGTTCCCTCAACAATGATAACATAATTGGATCACATAACCATCCCTCAACATGCAACAAAGAGTCACTCCAAAGTCACTAATAGCGGAGAACGAACGAAGAGATTATGGTAGGGTACGAAACCACCTCAAAGTTATTCTTTCCAATCAATCCGTTGGGCTATTCCTATAAGTGTCACAAACAGCCCTAGAGTTCGTACTAGAATAACACCTTAAGACACAAATCAACCAAAACCCTAATGTCACCTAGATACTCCAATGCCACCTCAAGTATCCGTGGGTATGATTATACGATATGCGTCACACAATCTCAGATTCATCTATTCAACCAACACATAGAACCTCAAAGAGTGCCCCAAAGTTTCTAGCGGAGAATCACGACGAAAACGTGTGCCAACCCCTATGCATAGGTTCATGGGTGGAACCCGCAAGTTGATCACCAAAACATACATCAAGTGAATCACGTGGTATCCCATTGTCACCACAGATACGCACGGCAAGACATACATCAAGTGTTCTCAAATCTTTAAAGACTCAATCCGATAAGATAACTTCAAAGGGGAAACTCAATTCATTACAAGGGAGTAGAGGGGGAGGAGAAACATAAGATCCAACTATAATAGCAAAGCTCATGATACATCAAGAGCGTATCATCTCAAGAACACGAGAGAGAGAGAGAGAGATCAAACACATAGCTACTGGTACATACCCTCAGCCCCGAGGGAGAACTACTCCCTCCTCGTCATGGAGAGCACCGAGATGATGAAGATGGCCACTGGAGAAGGATTGCCCCCTCCGGCAGGGTGCTGGAACGGGTCTAGATTGGTTTTCGGTGGCTACGGAGGCATCTGGCGGTGGAACTCCCGATCTATTGTGCTCACCGATGTTTTTAGGGTATGTGGAGATATATAGGCGGAAGAAGTACGTCAGGGGGGCCACGAGGGGCCCACGAGGGTGGAGGGCGCGCCTAGGGGGGTGGGCGCGCCCGCTTGCCTCGTGGCCTCCTCGCAGGTCCCCCGACATGCACTCCAAGTCTTCTGGGCTTCTTTCCTTCAAGAAATGAGTTCTGTGAAGTTTCAGGTCAATTGGAATCCGTTTGATTTTCCATTTCTTTGAAACCCTAAAACAGGGTAAAAACAAAAACTAGCACTAGGCTCTGGGTTAATAGGTTAGTCCCAAAAAATGATATAGAAGTGTATAATAAAGCCCATAAACATTCAAAACAATAGATAATATAGCATGGAGCAATCAAAAATTATAGATACGTTGGAGACGTATCACGTATCAACTCCCCCAAGCTTAAACCTTTGCTTGTAAGGAAATATGCCCTAGAGGCAATAATAAAGTTATTATTTATTTCCTTATTTCATGATAAATGTTTATTATTCATGCTAGATTTGTATTAACCGGAAACATAATACATGTGTGAATACATAGACAAATAGAGTGTCACTAGTATGCCTCTACTTGACTAGCTCGTTGATCAAAGATGGTTAAGTTTCCTAACCATAGACATGAGTTGGCATTTGATTAACGGGATCACATCATTAGGAGAATGATGTGATTGACTTGACCCATTCCGTTAGCTTAGCACTTGATCGTTTAGTTTGTTGCTATTGCTTTCTTCATGACTTATACATGTTCCTATGACTATGAGATTATGCAACTCCCGTTTACCGGTGGAACACTTTGTGTGCCACCAAATGTCACAACGTAACTGGGTGATTATAAAGGTGCTCTGCATGTGTCTCCAAAGGTACTTGTTGGGTTGGCGTATTTCGAGATTAGGATTTGTCACTCCGATTGTCGGAGAGGTATCTCTGGTCCCACTCGGTAATGCACATCACTATAAGCCTTGCAAGCATTGCAACTAATGAGTTAGTTGAGGGATGATGTATTATGGAACGAGTAAAGAGACTTGCCGGTAACGAGATTGAACTAGGTATTGATATACCGATGATCGAATCTCAGGCAAGTAACATACCGATGACAAAGGGAACAATGTATGTTGTTATGTGGTCTGACCGATAAAGATCTTCGTAGAATATGTAGGAGCCAATATGGGCATCCAGGTCCCGCTATTGGTTATTGACCAGAGAGGTGTCTCGGTCATGTCTACATAGTTCTCGAACCCGTAGGGTCCGCATGCTTAACGTTCGTTGACGATATAGTATTATGAGTTATGTATGTTGGTGACCGAATGTTGTTCGGAGTTTCGGACGAGATCACAGATATGACGAGGAACTCCGGAATGGTCCGGAAGTAAAGATTGATATGTGGATAGTAGTGTTTGATCCCCGGAAGGGTTCCAGAATTCACCGGAAGGGGTTTCGCATGTTTCCCGAAATGTTTGGGCACGAGAACACTTTATCTGGGCCAAAGGGGAAAGCCCACGAGGTTTTTGGAAAGCGCAAAAGGAAGTTTTGCGGAGTCCAGGGGCCAGACGCCAGGGTCCCTGGTGTCTGGGTCCAGACGCTGGGAACCCTGGCATCTGGCCCTGGAGTCCGAGAAGGACTCTTTCCTTTCGGATGAAACCGACTTTGTGGAGGCTTTTACTCCAAGTTTCAACCCCAAGGCCCAACATATAAATAGAGGGGTAGGGCTAGCACCCATGACACATCAAGAAACACCAAGCCGTGTGCCGGCAACCCCGTCCCCTCTAGTTTATCCTCCGTCATAGTTTTCGTAGTGCTCAGGCGAAGCCCTGCGGAGATTGTTCTTCACCAACACCGTCACCACGCCGTCGTGCTGCCGAAACTCATCTACTACTTCGCCTCTCTTGCTGGATCGAGAAGGCGAGGACATCACCGAGCCAAACGTGCGTAGAACTCGGAGGTGCCGTGCTTTCCGTACTTGGATCGGTCGGATCGTGAAGACGCACGACTACATCAACCGCGTTGATATAACGCTTCCGCGAATGGTCTACAAGGGTACATAGACAGCAGTCTCCCCTCTTGTTGCTATGCATCACCATGATCCTGCGTGTGCGTAGGAATTTTTTTGAAATTACTACGTTCCCCAACAGTGGTATCAGAGCCAGGTTTTATGCATAGATGTCATATGCACGCGTAGAACACAAGTGAGTTGTGGGCGATATAAGTCATACTGCTTACCAGCATGTCATACTTTGGTTCAGCGGTATTGTTGGATGAAGCGGCTTGGACCGACATTATGCGTACGCTTACGCGAGACTGGTTCTACCGACGTGCTTTGCACATAGGTGGCTGGCGGGTGTCAGTTTCTCCAACTTTAGTTGAACCGAGTGTGGCTACACCCGGTCCTTGCGAAGGTTAAAACAACACCAACTTGACAAACTATCGTTGTGGTCTTGATGTGTAGGTAAGAACGGTTCTTGCTAAGCCCAGTAGCAGCCACGTAAAACTTGCAACAACAAAGTAGAGGACGTCTAACTTGTTTTTGCAGGGAATGTTGTGATGTGATATGGTCAGGACATGATGCTAAATTTTATTGTATGAGATGATCATGTTTTGTAACAGAGTTATCGGCAAGTGGCAGGAGCCATATGGTTGTCGCTTTATTGTATGCAACGCAATTGCCCTGTAATGCTTTACTTTATCACTAAGCGGTAGCGATAGTCGTAGAAGCATAAGATTGGCGAGATGACAACGATGCTACGATGGAGATCAAGGTGTCGCGCCGGTGATGATGGTGATCATGATGGTGCTTCGGAGATGGAGATCACAAGCACAAGATGATGATGGCCATGTCATATCACTTATATTGATTGCATGTGATGTTTATCTTTTATGCATCTTATCTTGCTTTGATTGACGGTAGCATTATAAGATGATCTCTCACTAAATTTCAAGATAAAAGTGCTCTCCCTGAGTATGCACCGTTGCCAAAGTTCGTCGTGCCCAGACACCACGTGATGATCAGGTGTGATAAGCTCTACATCCATCTACAACAAGTGCAAGCTAGTTTTTCACACGCAGAATACTCAGGTTAAACTTGACGAGCCTAGCATATGCAGATATGGCCTCGGAACACTAAGACCGAAAGGTCGAGCGTGAATCATATAGTAGATATGATCAACATAGTGATGTTCACCATTGAAAGCTACTCCATTTGACGTGATGATCGGTTATGGTTTAGTTGATTTGGATCACGTGATCACTTAGAGGATTAGAGGGATGTCTATCTAAGTGGGAGTTCTTAAGTAATATGATTAATTGAACTTAAATTTATCATGAACTGAGTCCTGGTAGTATTAGCATATCTATGTTGTAGATCAATAGCTCGCGTTTAAGCTCCCCTGTTTTATTTTTGATATGTTCCTAGAGAAAACTAAGTTGAAATATATTAGTAGCAATGATGCGGATTGGATCCATGATCTGAGGTTTATCCTCATTGCTGCACAGAAGAATTATGTCCTTGATGCACCGCTAGGTGACAAACCTATTGCAGGAGTAGATGCAGATGTTATAAACGTTTGGCTAGCTCAATATGATGACTACTTGATAGTTTAGTGCACCATGCTTAAACGGCTTGGAATCGGGACTTCAAAGACGTTTTGAACGTCATGGACCATATGAGATGTTCCAGGAGTTGAAGTTAATATTTCAAGAAAATACCCGAGTTGAGAGATATGAAGTCTCCAACAAGTTCTATAGCTAAAAGATGGAGGAGAATAGCTCAAGCAGTGAGCCTGTGCTCAGATTGTCTGGGTACTACAATCGCTTGAATCAAGTGGGAGTTAATCTTCCAGATAAAATAGTGATTGACAGAATTCTCTAGTCACCATCACCAAGTTAGTAGAACTTTGTGATGAACTATAATATGCAAGGGATAACAGAAACGATTCCCAAGCTCTTCGTGATGCTGAAATCGACGAAGGTAGAAATCAAGAAAAACATCAAGTGTTGATGGTAAACAAAACCACTAGTTTCAAGTAAAGGGACAAAGGGAAGAAAGGGGAACTTCAAGAAGAACAGCAAGCAAGTTGCTGCTCAAGTGAAAAAACACAAGTCTAGACCTAAGCCCGAAACTGAGTGCTTCTACTGCAAAGAAACTGGTCACTGGAAACAGAACTACCCAAGTAATTGGCGGATAAGAAGGATGGCAAAGTGAACATAGGTATATTTGATATACATGTTATTGATGTGTACTTTACTAGTGTTTATAGCAACCCCTCAGTATTTGATACTAGTTCAGTTGCTAAGAATAGTAACTCGAAACGGGAGTTGCAGAATGAACAGAGACTAGTTAAGGGTGAAGTGACGATGTGTATTGGAAATGGTTCCAAGATTGATATGATCATCATCGCACACTCCCTATACTTTCAGGATTAGTGTTAAACCTAAAATAAATGTTATTTAGTGTTTGCGTTGAGCATGAATATCATTGGATCATGTTTATTGTAATACGGTTATGTTGGGGAACGCAGTAATTTCAAAAAATTTCCTACGCACATGCAAGATCATGGTGATGCATAGCAACGAGGGGAGAGTGTGATCTATGTACCCTTGTAGACCGACAGCGGAAGCGTTATGACAACGCGGTTGATGTAGTCGTATGTCTTCACGGCCCAACCGATCAAGCGCCGAAACTATGGCACCTCCGAGTTTTAGCACACGTTCAGCTCGATGAAGATCCCCGGACTCCGATCCAGCAAAGTGTCGGGGAAGAGTTCCGTCAGCACGACGGCGTGGTGACGATCTTGATGTACTACTGTCGCAGGGCTTCGCCTAAGCACCGCTACAATATTATCGAGGACTATGGTGGCAGGGGGCGCCGCACACGGCTAAGAATATGATCATGTGGATCAACTTGTGTGTTTCTGGGGTGCCCCTGCCTCCGTATATAAAGGTTCAAGAGAGGAGGAGGCCGGCCGGCCCCTATGGCGCGCCAAGGAGGAGTCCTCCTCCTAGTAGGAGTAGGACTCCTACTAGGAGGGGGAAAGAAGTGGGGAGGGAGAGGGAAAGGGGGGCGCCACCCCCCTCTCCTAGTCCAATTCGGCTAGGGGGGGAGGAGGCGCGCGGCCCACCTTTGGCTGCCCCTCTCTCTCTCCACTAAGGCCCATATGGCCCATTACTTCTCCCCGGGGGGGGGGGGGGGTTCTGGTAACCCTCCGGCTTTCCGGTTTTCTCCGAAATCACCCGGAACACTTCCGGTGTCCGAATATAGCCGTCCAATATATCAATCTTTATGTCTCAGCCATTTCGAGACTCCTCGTCATGTCCGTGATCACATCCGGGACTCTGAACAACCTTCGGTACATCAAAACGTGTAAACTCATAATATAACTGTCATCGAAACCTTAAGCGTGCGGGCCCTATGGGTTCGAGAACGATGTAGACATGACCGAGACATGTCTCCGGTCAATAACCAATAGCGGGACCTAGATGCCCATATTGGCTCCTACATATTCTACGAAGATCTTTATCGGTCAGACCGCATAAAAACATACGTTGTTCCCTTTGTCATCGGTATGTTAGTTGCCCGAGATTCGATCGTCGGTATCCAATACCTAGTTCAATCTCATTACCGGCAAGTCTCTTTACTCGTTCTGTAATACATCATCTCGCAACTAACTCATTAGTTGCATTGCTTGCAAGGATTAAGTGATGTGCATTACCGAGAGGGCCCAGAGATACCTCTCCGACGATCGGAGTGACAAATTCTAATCTCGAAATACGTCAACCCAACATGTACCTTTGGAGACACCTGTAGAGCACCTTTATAATCACCCAGTTACGTTGTGACGTTTGGTAGCACACAAAGTGTTCCTCCGGCACACGGGAGTTACATAATCTCATAGTCATAGGAACATGTATAAGTCATGAAGAAAGCAATAGCAACATACTAAACGATCGGATGCTAAGCTAATGGAATGGGTCATGTCAATCAGATCATTCAACTAATGATGTGATCCCGTTAATCAAATGACAACTCTTTGTCAATGGTCAGGAAACATAACCATCTTTGATTAACGAGCTAGTCAAGTAGAGGCATACTAGTGACACTCTGTTTGTCTATGTATTCACACATGTATTATGT
This sequence comes from Triticum aestivum, assembly GCF_018294505.1. Taxonomy (NCBI): domain Eukaryota; kingdom Viridiplantae; phylum Streptophyta; class Magnoliopsida; order Poales; family Poaceae; genus Triticum; species Triticum aestivum. The sequence goes on along the minus strand of NC_057812.1, from coordinate 49,384,325 downwards.
TTTCGGTTAATACAATTCTAGCATGAATAATAAACTTTTATCATGATATAAGGAAATAAATAATAACTTTATTATTGCCTCTAAGGCATATTTCCTTCAGTCTCCCACTTGCACTAGAGTCAATAATCTAGATTACACAGTAATGATTCTAACACCCATGGAGCTTTGGTGCTGATCATGTTTTGCTCGTGGAAGAGGCTTAGTCAACGGGTCTACTACATTCAGCTCCGTATGTATCTTGCAAATCTCTATGTCTCCCACCTGGACTAGATCCCGGATGGAATTGAAGCGTCTCTTGATGTGCTTGGTTCTCTTGTGAAATCTAGATTCCTTTGCCAAGGCAATTGCACCAGTATTGTCACAAAAGATTTTCATTGGACCCGATGCACTAGATATGACACCTAGATCGGATATGAACTCCTTCATCCAGACTCCTTCGTTTGCTGCTTCCGAAGCAGCTATGTACTCTGCTTCACATGTAGATACCGCCACGACGCTTTGTTTAGAACTGCACCAACTGACAGCTCCACCGTTTAATGTAAACACGTATCCGGTTTGCGATTTAGAATCGTCCGGATCAGTATCAAAGCTTGCATCAACGTAACCGTTTACGATGAGCTCTTTGTCACCTCCATATACGAGAAACATATCCTTAGTCCTTTTCAGGTACTTCAGGATGTTCTTGACCGCTGTCCAGTGATCCACTCCTGGATTACTTTGGTACCTCCCTGCTAGACTTATAGCAAGGCACACATCGGGTCTGGTACACATCATTGCATACATGATAGAGCCTATGGCTGAAGCATAGGGAACATCTTTCATTTTCTCTCTATCTTTTGCAGTGGTCGGGCATTGAGTCTGACTCAACTTCACACCTTGTAACACAGGCAAGAACCCTTTCTTTGCTTGATCCATTTTAAACTTCTTCAAAATCTTGTCAAGGTATGTGCTTTGTGAAAGTCCAATTAAGCGTCTTGATCTATCTCTATAGATCTTTATGCCTAATATGTAAGCAGCTTCACCGAGGTCTTTCATTGAAAAACTCTTATTCAAGTATCCCTTTATGCTATCCAGAAATTCTATATCATTTCCAATCAGTAATATGTCATCCACATACAATATCAGAAATGCTACAGAGCTCCCACTCACTTTCTTGTAAATACAGGCTTCTCCGAAAGTCTGTATAAAACCAAATGCTTTGATCACACTATCAAAGCGTTTATTCCAACTCCGAGAGGCTTGCACCAGTCCATAAATGGATCGCTGGAGCTTGCACACTTTGTTAGCTCCCTTTGGATCGACAAAACCTTCCGGTTGCATCATATACAACTCTTCTTCCAGAAATCCATTCAGGAATGCAGTTTTGACATCCATCTGCCAAATTTCATAGTCATAAAATGCGGCAATTGCTAACATGATTCGGACAGACTTAAGCATCGCTACGGGTGAGAAGGTCTCATCGTAGTCAACCCCTTGAACTTGCCGAAACCCTTTTGCGACAAGTCGAGCTTTGTAGACAGTAATATTACCATCAGCGTCAGTCTTCTTCTTGAAGATCCATTTATTCTCAATTGCTTGCCGATCATCGGGCAAGTCAACCAAAGTCCACACTTTGTTCTCATACATGGATCCCATCTCAGATTTCATGGCTTCAAGCCATTTTGCGGAATTTGGGCTCACCATCGCTTCTTCATAGTTCGTAGGTTCATCATGATCTAGCAGCATGATTTCCAGAACAGGATTACCATACCATTCTGGCGTGGTTCTCACTCTGGTTGATCTACGAGGTTCAGTAGTATCTTGTCCTGAAGTTTCATGATCATTATCATTAGCTTCCTCACTAATTGGTGTAGGTGTCGCAGAAACAGTTTTCTGTGATGTACTACTTTCCAATAAGGGAGTAGGTATAGTTACCTCATCAAGCTCTACTTTCCTCCCACTCACATCTTTCGAGAGAAACTCCTTCTCCAGAAAGTTTCCGAATTTAGCAACAAAAGTATTGCCTTTGGATCTGTGATAGAAGGTGTATCCAATAGTTTCCTTTGGATATCCTATGAAGACACATTTCTCAGATTTGGGTTCGAGCTTATCAGGTTGAAGCTTTTTCACATAAGCATCGCAGCCCCAAACTTTCAGAAATGACAACTTTGATTTCTTGCCAAACCATAGTTCATAAGGCGTCGTCTCAACGGATTTCGATGGTGCCCTATTCAACGTGAATGCGACCGTCTCTAAAGCATAACCCCAAAACAATAGCGGTAAATCAGTAAGAGACATCATAGATCGCATCATATCTAGTAAAGTACGATTACGACGTTCGGGCACACCATTACGCCGTGGTGTTCCAGGTGGCGTGAGTTGCGAAACTATTCCGCATTGCTTCAAATGTATACCAAACTCGTAACTCAAATATTCTCCTCCACGATCAGATCGTAGAAACTTTATTTTCTTGTTACGATGATTTCAACTTCACTCTAAAATTCTTTGAACTTTTCAAATGTTTCAGACTTATGTTTCATTAAGTAGATATATCCATATCTGCTTAGGTCATCTGTGAAGGTGAGAAAATAACGATATCCGCCACGAGCCTCAATATTCATCGGACCACATACATCTGTATGTATGATTTCCAACAAATCTGTCGCTCTCTCCATAGTACCGGAGAACGGTGTTTTAGTCATCTTGCCCATGAGGCACGGTTCGCAAGTAACAAGTGATTCATAATCAAGTGGTTCCAAAAGTCCATCAGTATGGAGTTTCTTCATGCGTTTTACACCGATATGACCTAAACGGCAGTGCCACAAATAAGTTGCACCATCATTATCAACTCTGCATCTTTTGGCTTCAACATTATGAATATGTGTATCACTACTATCAAGATTCAATAAGAATAGACCACTCTTCAAGGGTGCATGACCATAAAAGATATTACTCATATAAATAGAACAACCATTATTCTTTGATTTAAATGAATAACCGTCTCGCATTAAAAAAGATCCAGATATAATGTTCATGCTCAACGCTGGCACCAAATAACAATTATTTAGGTCTAATGCTAATCCCGAAGGTAGATGTAGAGGTAGCGTGCCGACCGTGATCACGTCGACTTTGGAACCGTTTCCCACGCGCATCGTCACCTCGTCCTTAGCCAATCTTCGCTTAATCCGTAGTCCCTGTTTCGAGTTGCAAATATTAGCAACAGAACCAGTATCAAATACCCAGGTGCTACTGCGAGCATTAGTAAGGTACACATCAATAACATGTATATCACATATACCTTTGTTCACCTTGCCATCCTTTTTATCCGCCAAATACTTGGGGCAGTTCCGCTTCCAGTGACCAGTCTACTTGCAGTAGAAGCACTCAGTTTCAGGCTTAGGTCCAGACTTGGGTTTGTTCTCTTGAGCAGCAACTTGCTTGCTGTTCTTTTTCAAGTTCCCCTTCTTCCTCCCTTTGCCCTTTTTCTTGAAACTAGTGGTCTTTTTGACCATCAACACTTGATGCTCCTTTTTGATTTCTACCTCCGCAGCTTTCAGCATTGCGAAGAGCTCGGGAATAGTCTTATTCATCCGTTGCATATTATAGTTCATCACGAAGCTCTTGTAGCTTGGTGGCAGTGATTGGAGAATTCTGTCAATGACGCAATCATCTGGAAGATTAACTCCCATCTGAATCAAGTGATTATTATACCCAGACATTTTGAGTATATGCTCACTGACAGAACTGTTCTCCTCCATCTTGCAGCTATAGAACTTATTGGAGACTTCATATCTCTCAATCAGGGCATTTGCTTGAAATATTAACTTCAACTCCTGGAACATCTCATATGCTCCATGACGTTCAAAACGTCGTTGAAGTCCCGATTCTAAGCCGTAAAGCATGGCACACTGAACTATCGAGTAGTCATCAACTTTGCTCTGCCAGACGTTCATAACATCTGGTGTTGCTCCAGCAGTAGGCCTGGCACCCAGCGGTGCTTCCAGGACGTAATTCTTCTGTGCAGCAATGAGGATAATCCTCAAGTTACGGACCCAGTCCGTGTAATTGCTACCATCATCTTTCAACTTTGCTTTCTCAAGGAACGCATTAAAATTCAACGGAACAACAGCACGGGCCATCTATCTACAATCAAACAAACATAAGCAAGATACTATCAGGTACTAAGTTCATGATAAATTTAAGTTCAATTAATCAAATTACTTAAGAACTCCCACTTAGATAGACATCCCTCCAATCCTCTAAGTGATCACGTGATCCAAATCAACTAAACCATGTCCGATCATCATGTGAGATGGAGTAGTTTCATTGGTGAACATCACTATGTTGATCATATCTACTATATGATTCACGCTCGACCTTTCGGTCTCCGTGTTCCGAGGCCATATCTGTATATGCTTGGCTCGTCAAGTATAACCTGAGTATTCTGCGTGTGCAACTGTTTTGCACCCGTTGTATTTGAACGTAGAGCCTATCACACCCGATCATCACGTGGTGTCTCAGCACGAAGAACTTTCGCAACGGTGCATACTCAGAGAGAACACTTCTTGATAATTTTAGTGAGAGATCATCTTATACCGTCAATCAAAGCAAGATAAGATGCATAAAAGATAAACATCACATGCAATCAAAATAAGTGATATGATATGGCCATCATCATCTTGTGCCTGTGATCTCCATCTCCGAAGCACCGTCATGATCACCATCGTCACCGGTGCGACACCTTGATCTCCATCGTAGCATTGTTGTCGTCTCGCCAATTTTATGCTTCCACGACTATCGCTACCGCTTAGTGATAAAGTAAAGCATTACAGCGCGATTGCATTGCATACAATAAAGCGACAACCATATGGCTCCTGCTAGTTGTCGATAACTCGGTTACAAAACATGATCATCTCATACAATAAAATTTAGCATCATGTCTTGACCATATCACATCACAACATGCCCTGCAAAAACAAGTTAGACGTCCTCTACTTTGTTGTTGCAAGTTTTACGTGGCTGCTACGGGCTTAAGCAAGAACCAATCTTACCTACGCATCAAAACCACAACGATAGTTTGTCAAGTTGGTGCTGTTTTAACCTTCGCAAGGACTGGGAGTAGCCACACTCGGTTCAACTAAAGTTGGAGAAACTGTCACCCGCAAGCCACCTATGTGCAAAGCACGTCGGGAGAACCGGTCTCGCGTAAGCGTACGCGTAATGTCGGTCCGGGCCGCTTCGTCCAACAATACCGCCGAACCAAAGTATGACACGCTGGTAAGCAGTATGACTTATATCGCCCACAACTCACTTGTGTTATACTCGTGCATATAACATCAACACATAAAACCTAGGCTCGGATGCCACTGTTGGGGAACGTAGTAATTTCAAAAAATTTCCTACACACATGCAAGATCATGGTGATGCATAGCAACGAGAGGGGAGAGTGTGATCTATGTACCCTTGTAGATCGACAACGGAAGCATTAACTTGGTTGATGTAGTCGTACGTCTTCACGGCCCGACCGATCAAGCACCGAAACTACGGCACCTCCGAGTTCTAGCACACGTTCAGCTCGATGACGATCCCCGGACTCCGATCTAGCAAAGTGTCGGGGAAGAGTTCCGTCAGCATGACGGCATGGTGACGATCTTGATGTACTAAGGTCACAGGGCTTCGCCTAAGCACCGCTACAATATTATCGAGGACTATGGTGGAAGGGGGCACCACACATGGCTAAGAATATGATCACGTGGATCAACTTGTGTCTCTAGGGGGTGCCCCTGCCTCCGTATATAAAGGCTCAAAGGGGGGGGGTGCGGCCGGCCAGGAGAGGCGCGCCAGGAGGAGTCCTACTCCCTCCGGGAGTAGGTCTCCCCCCCTTCCTAGTTGGAATAGGATTCGCGGAGGAGAGAGAGGAGGAAGGGGGGCCGGCCCCCTCTCCTTGTCCTATTCGGACCAAGGGAGGGGAGGGGCGCACGGCCCATCTCTGGCTACCTCCCCTCTCTTCCACTAAGGCCCACTAAGGCCCATATATCTCCCGGGGGGTTCCGGTAACCTCCCGGTACTCCGGTAAAATCCCGATTTCACCCGGAACACTTCCGATATCCAAACATAGGCTTCCAATATATCAATCTTTATGTCTCGACCATTTAGAGACTCCTCTTCATGTCCGTGATCACATCCGGGACTCTGAACAACCTTCGGTACATCAAAACACATAAACTCATAATATAACTGTCATCGAAACCTTAAGCGTGCGGACCCTACGGGTTCGAGAACAATGTAGACATGACCGAGACACGTCTCCGGTCAATAACCAATAGCGGGACCTGGATGCCCATATTGGTTCCTACATATTCTACGAAGATCTTTTATCGGTCAGACCGCATAACAACATACGTTGTTCCCTTTGTCATCGGTATGTTACTTGCCCGAGACTCGATCGTCGATATCCAATACCTAGTTCAATCTCGTTACCGGCAAGTCTCTTTACTCGTTCCGTAATACATCATCCCGCAACTAACTCATTAGTTGCAATGCTTGCAAGGCTTTAAGTGATGTGCATTAGCGAGAAGGCCCAGAGATACCTCTCCGACGATCGGAGTGACAAATCCTAATCTCGAAATACGTCAACCCAACATGTACCTTTGGAGACACCTGTAGAGCACCTTTATAATCACCCAGTTACGTTGTGACGTTTGGTAGCACACAACGAAGTTACATAATCTCATAGTCATAGGAACATGTATAAGTCATGAAGAAAGCAATAGCAACATACTAAACGATCGGGTGCTAAGCTAATGGAATGGGTCATGTCAATCAGATCATTCAACTAATGATGTGATTCCATTAATCAAATGACAACTCTTTGTCTATGGTTAGGAAACATAACCATCTTTGATTAACGAGCTAGTCAAGTAGAGGCATACTAGTGACACTCTATTTGTCTATGTATTCACACATGTATTATGTTTCCGGTTAATACAATTCTAGAATGAATACTAAACTTTTATCATGATATAAGGAAATAAATAATAACTTTATTATTGCCTCTAGGGCATATTTCCTTCATCCGTAGCATGGCCGAAATCTGCCACATAGCAGAAATAAATCCTTGGAGTGACACGGCTATTTCCTTCAATGCCAGGGACAAACCTAAATTCCAAACAGCCCGAGCACCAGCCGCACTGGTCCTCAGCCCAATCGTGGACGGCTTTCAACTCACCATGGTACTCATGGACGGCGACAGCGGATTAAACCTCATCTATGAGGAAACTCTTCAAAAGATGGAAATAGACCGGAGCCGCATTGAGCAAAGTAGCACAACCTTTAGAGGAATCATCCCCAGTCAGGAAGCACGCTGTGCTGGAAAAATCACACTAGACGTGGTATTCGGCATGCCGGATAATTACAGGTCCGAAGAAATTACATTCCAAGTGGCCCCGTTCAGCAGCGGATACCACGCTCTATTAGGGCGGGAGGCGTTTACAATCTTCCAAGCCATACCCCATTACGGGTACATGAAGCTCAAAATGCACGGGCCCAACGGAATCATCACTCTTGCTAGTGATCTGGACATAGCACTCCGCGCCGAAAATAAGAAAACTGCACTGGCCCTTGAGGCACTATCCGAAGCCCTAGCGGCCGAAGAACTAACTGCGTGGCGCTCCACGGTGAACAGGGACGACGTGATACTCGATAAAAGATCCAATCCACCTCCTTTAAACCGGCAGACGAAATAGTCAAATTCCAAGTCCATCCAACAGACCCTAAAAAAACAGCTTCCATTGGGGCACAATTAAACCCTGATGTCGATGCCGCACTGCGAGAGTTCCTATGCGAGAACTGGGACATTCTTGCCTGGCACCCTTCAGACATGCCAGGAATCCCACGCAGGCTGGCTGAGCACAGCCTAAATATCCTAAAAGGATTCAAGCCAGTCAAGCAGGCTCTTCGACGTTTCTCCGAGCCTAAAAGACAAGCCATGGGAGAGGAACTAGCCAAGCTATTGGAGGCCAGATTCATCAGAGACATAAAACATCTGGACTGGCTAGCAAACCTGGTGATGGTACCAAAGAAGGAAAAATCCTGGCGCTTGTGCGTCGATTTTAAGGACCTTAACAGGCCTGCCCAAAGGATCCCTTCCCCCTCCCCCGCATCGATCAAATCATCGATGCTACCGCAGGACATGATTCATTGTGTTTCCTCGACACATACTCCAGCTACCATCAAATTAAAATGGCAGAGCCAGACCAAGCCGCAACGACATTCATCACACCATACGGCCCATTCTGCTTCAACACAATGCCCTTCGGGCTAAAAAACACCGGGGCAACATATCAGCGCATGATTCAGACATGTCTGGCAAACCAGATCGGCAAAACAGTGGGGGCATACGTGGATGACGTGGTCGTTAAAACCAAGCATGTCGAAACTCTAGTAGATGACTTGAGGCTCACATTCGACAACCTCCGAACATATGACATCAAGCTCAATCCGGAAAAATGCGTTTTCGGCGTACCAGCCGGAAAGCTCCTGGGATTCATTGTCTCCAGTAGAGGTATTGAAGCTAATCCGGCCAAAATCTGAGCGTTGTCATAGTTGGCTACCCCAACAGACCTCAAACAAATACAAAAATTGACTGGATGCATGGCGGCTCTAAGCCGCTTTATCTCCCGCTTGGGAGAAAATGCATTACCCCTTTATCGCCTCCTCTGGCGCACCGAACACTTCGATTGGACGGACGCCGCCATGGTCGGACTCAACGAAATAAAAGCCATATTGGCAAAAAACCCAGTCCTGGCCGCGCCAAACATTAGTGAACCAATGCTATTGTACATTGCGGCAACTCATCAAGTAGTAAGCGCAGTGCTCGTCGTCGAGCGAGAAGTGGACAGACACAAATTCCCCCTTCAAAAGCCGGTTTACTATGTGTCCACTGTCCTTACTCCATGCAAATCACGGTACCCGCATTATCAAAAGATAGCGTACGCGGTATTTATGGCATCTCGGAAGCTGCGACACTACTTTCAAGAGTGTTCGATAACGGTAGCCTCGGAAGTACCACTTAACGATATTATAAACAACCGTGACGCGATGGGCCGGATTGCCAAATGGGCCATTGATCTCCTCCCGTTCGACATAACTTACAAGCCACGGTGAGCTATTAAGTCGCAAGTTTTGGCTGACTTCGTCGCTGAATGGATGGAAGCCGAACTCCCTAAAGAGTACGACACATATTCAAACTGGATCATGCACTTCGACGGCTCCAAAATGTTGGCTAGTCTGGGGGCTGGCGTCGTTTTGACGTCCCCAACAGGAGACACCGTTCAATACGTACTACAGATAATGTATACGGACTCCAACAACGCAGCCGAATATGATGCCCTTCTACATGGTCTCCGGATGGCAGTATCCATGGGCATTCAACGCCTAGAGGTGCGCGGGGATTCGAACCTCGCGATATCCCAAATAAATGGAGACTTCGATGCCAAGGATCCGAAAATGGCAGCTTATCGCAATGCCGTCCTAAAAATGTCAGCTCAGTTCGAGGGGCTCGAATTTCACCATGTGGCTCGGGAAAACAATCAGGCGGCGGATATCCTCGCCCACATCGGCGCAAAACGCGATGCGGTCCCTCCCAACATATTTCTGGAAAGGCTTTTCAAGCCATCCGTAGCATGGGAAGGGGACACCGGTAACAATAGTCCAGACTCGGCCAAAATACCCGATACTAAACTCTCTGACACAATCGGAGGCTCCGCCACCGAAATAACACAATCAACCCACGAAATAATGGCCATTATTGCCCCGTGGATAGAACCATTCCTGGCCTACCTAACTAGACAGGAATTTCCGGAGGACCAAAATGAGGCACGCTGCATAGTGCGGCGATCCAAGGCCTACAGGGTCCCTGAGGGAGAATTGTACAAAAAAAGCGCTACCGGAGTCATTCAAAGGTGCATCTCCGAAGAGGACGGGCGGAACCTTTTGCAGAAATTCACGCCGAACTCGGCGGTCATCACGCCGTAGCCCGGGCTCTTGTAAGCAAGGCCTTCCGTACATGATTCTATTGGCCAACGGCCCGGGCAGATGCACAGGACTTGGTCCAACGTTGAGACGGTTGCCAGCTCTTTGCAAATCAAAGCCACATGCCACCCACCGCCCTCCAAACAATCCCCATTACATGGCCCTTCACGGTCTGGGGGCTTGACATGGTTGGACCCCTTAAAGGGGGAACCCACAAGAAAAAAATACTTATTGGTCATGGTGGATAAATTCACCAAATGGATAGAGGCTAAACCGGTTAAAACAGCCGAATCCGGACCGGTGATAGATTTCATATCCGGGGTTGTACACCGTTACGGCGTCCCCCACAACATCATCACTGATAACGGCATGAACTTCACAGCCGACGAGGTAAAACTCTGGTGCAGCAAAATGGGCATCAAGCTCGATTATGCTTCAGTCTATCACCCACAAACCAACGGTCAAGTCGAACAAGCAAATGGTCTTATAATGAGCGGCATTAAACCCAGATTAGTGCGCTCCTTAACAGAGTCTGACACGCACTGGGTAGAGGAGCTCGAGTCCGTACTCTGGGGGCTGCGGACCATGCCGAATCGTAGTACTGGATATACACTGTTTTTATGGTGTACGGCGCAGAGGCAGTCCTGCCCTGTGACATAATTCATGACTCACCTCGAGTGCCCTGTGACATAATTCATGGCTCTTGTATTTATGCCCTACGTTCCCGTTAATCCGGCTAGGGCATAAGGGGAGCACCTCTGCGATTGTTACCGTTGGGTCAGCCGGACGTGTACCTCAGACTGGGTGAAGCCGAAAGCTAGCGTTCTTAAGGGAATATTCGGTCGGTGAACAAAATATGACTTTTATTTATTATCCATATCTGCCCCCAAATGCCTTTTCTGCGCTTCTTGTTGCAGTCCGGACATGCACTTTAGGGCATGCTTACCCAGGGAAAGGAACCCTTAACGGAACTATTCTCTCTGGAAGATGTTTCTTACTACCCATGCAATATAACATAACTAGTTGGGCACTTGTCTGATAAAGCACTAATGACCCCTACGCCTGGTCTCCACGCATGCCTCGGTTCTTACATAACCGAGAGGGTATTCGGATACACTCTGGACTGTCGGGTCCCGAGGTTGAAGTGAAAAGGTCCGCCACGACAAATGATCTACAATCCAGCTAGAAGGCATTATACATGTCACTTTAAAATTACATAGTCAATTTGACTAGTTGAATTCCTCTTCAATACCATCCAACATGCTGTCTAGTCTACAGTCCTGTTGGGAATACTTTGCGGCCAAGTCTACTTGGCCGTACACTAAGCTCACAGTGATCTCCTTCCCATCGGGACCCACAGGTCCGACTTCGGCCATGTGGTTCAGGTCAGCCTTCGTGTACCATGTCTTCACCATTGCCCAGGCTTCCCTGGCGCCCTGACGGCAGGCCGATATCTTCCATAATCGGAAGCGCCGCCGCGCTCCCTTTAGCTTTTCTGCAAGCTCTCCAAGGCCTTCGGGTATGGAGACGGATGGCCACAAGGCCTGGGCGACGCCTTGCATCACCTGCCGAACTCGTTCGTGCAGCTGTGCGAGCTTGGGAAGAAGGTCACCCGTTGAACCAGGCATTTCCTCGGCAAGATGACCTGTTAGCATACCTACAGACATAACTCTGTCAGCCAGCTTCCTCGCCGAACTCTTTTTCAAAGTTCGTTCAAGCACTTACTAAATATGCCACGTCGAAGCCGCCGATTCTCCTTAACAGAGTCCGACATATGGGCACGAACATCTTTTAGTTCCACGCCCAACTTGGTGTTGGCATCTAGGAGATCATTCTTCTCCTGCCTCACCCTCGTAAGCACGCTCTCCCCGGCCTTCAGCTAGCGTATGAGCTGTTGCTTATCCGGATTTACTCTAGCGTCATCTGCAATTTTATTGTCAGATCTGCATATACGCCGCATTCTAATATGATACTTATCATTCAAAGGATGTGTTACCAGAGGGGGTCTCTTTGGGTTCCCCTGCTGCGGCCAGTGCGGCCTGAAGTTGGGCTTTGCACTCTTCCAGCTCCTGGGACAGTTGAGTATTCTTTTCTGTAAGAACCTGCATAACAAATGATCCTTAAATCAGTTATCCTAACTGTTTCAAGTCTCAGGGGCTACTGATATGTATAATCATCAAATTTTCTCACCCGTATGTCTTTTACATACTGCTCCGTGGCTCTGGCTAGACCATTTTGAGCGGCACGGAGGTGCACGTCTCCCGAGTTGAAGGCATCCAATGCCTCTTGGGAGAAACAAGTGTCACGAAGAACAGTCCGGCGACGCCTGTGGTTCATGGCACTTTCCACCTCGAAATTGGTGGCGGACAGTTTGTCTGCATCCTCTGTCGGAGGAGCGCCCGGCGCATGCCTCGTATTCGTTCCCGCCTCCGAATCCGGCCTTGGAGCCTGGCTGGTGGAGGCGCGATTGGTAGCCTCTCCGGGTATAGTCCGGCGAGCGCTCTTTTTCCTGAAAGAAGGCATGGGCGTTAGTATGCCTCTGAGAATAATGGCTTGCAATAAAGACGGCGCGCTGTACCGCTGCGCTGGTGTCTCAATCCGGACTGCGGGTCTTCTCAGCCCGCCTGGCCTCGCGGCCCCTTGTTGGCTAGTTACCATAGGCTCGGCCTTCTGCCCCGAGGACCTCCCCTGCAAAACACGGCTGTTATACGGCAATCAAAAAAGCGCAAGGACGGATCCCTTTTTTAAGTGCTGGGACTTCGGTCTCAGTCACCTGTGAGGCTGGAACTAGCCCAGGGTAATCGTCCGTAATGGCCACCAAAACGTTGTCATTACTCGATTGGTAAAATACCCCATCGATCAGCTCCACAGATATGTTCGGATCCTCCTGGGAGGCCGGATCAAGGGACCGTCCAGGGTCCTCGGGTTGTGGAGGAGGGATGTTTATCTCCTTTATAGCCTGGCGCAGCTCCTACGATGAAATCGCTAGACTGAATACTTAACTACGGGAATACAAAACGGATGGGCAAGAAAAAGTCTCCGCTTACCCAGCTCAGAGGATTGTACATAGAGAATCCGCCCTGCGGGTTGACACGAAGGAATTCCTCCTCTTCTCCCTTGTACAAAGTGGACAAGATCTTTATTAGATCAACAGCTGATCCCGGCCCTTTGCGGCCGTGGCGGGTGGCGTCATCCTCCCCGTTGAAATCCCACATGGGGTGGCCTCTATACTGGAGCGGCTGCACCCCCCGCATGATGCATATGGCCATGACCTCGATCATGGTCAATCCAGATCGAGCTAAAAAACTTATCTGGCTCATCAGGTAAAGAATGTCCCTGTCAACTTCCTCCAGGGAGCTCCGTGGACGCCAGCTCCGGCGCTTCTTCAAAGGGGCATTGTCGAACTCAGGAAGGCCGATCCGAATAGGATCCGGGAGGGGGACGTCTTCTATATAAAACCATTCTGAAGGCCAGTCTTCGGACGTCTTCTTTGGGGTTCCGGACAGGTATCCGGTCCCGGCAATACGCCACACTTCGGCTCCGCCCACTTGATATATTGACCCCTTCTGAGAACGGGGCACAAGGCAGAACAGCTTCTTCCACAGAGCGAAATGAGCCTCACAGCCCAAAAACAACTCGCAAAGGGCTACGAATCCCGCGATATGCAGCAGGGAGGCAGGCGTAAGGTTGTGCAACTGGAGGCCGTAGAACTCCAGGAGCCCCTAGAGAAACAGATGAATTGGGAATCCAAGCCCTCTTACCAAATAAGGGACAAGGTATACCCGTTCTCCCTTGGAGGGATTGGGAAGGCTCTCCGCTTGCTCTCCGCCATTATTGGTGGCAAGCCCGGCTCGAACCGGGACCATGTACGCTGGGGGAAGAAATCTCTTGGTCGGAAGCATCACTAATTTGCTGCGCGGGACGGAACATCTCTCCCAATCTCCAGGCTTGGAGTTAGGGGGCGAGAGGAGGAGCTGCGTCAACCGGCCATGATGGAATGGATCTCTGTCGGGTGCGCTCCGATGAAGGCTCGCCGAGGGAGGATGGTGTGATTTGGATCTGAATCCTTGTCTTTTTAATAGGCGGCTCATTCATACAGCTAGGGGGGTAAATGTGAAAACGCCCTGGCTCTTTACATTCGCTCGACACGTGGAAAGTGGCCATTATTAGGCATGGAAGCCAAGGAGTGCAACATTCACAAGAGACCGGACACTATTTCGACAGGTACACAAAATTTGGAGAGGAACCCGCCTTGCAATGCTGAAGACAATACTGCGCGCTGGAATCATCGTCATTGAAGCCTGGTTCGGGGGCTACTGAGGGAGTCCTGGATTAGGGGGTCTCCGGACAGCCGTACTATCTCCATTGGCCGGACTGTTAGACTATGAAGATACAAGATTGAAGACTTCGTTTCGTGTCCGGATGGGACTCTACTTGGCGTGGAAGGCAAGCTAGGCAATACGGATATGAATATCTCCTCCTTTGTAACCGACCTTGTGTAACCCTAACCCTCTCCGGTGTCTATATAAACTGAAGGGTTTTAGTCCGTAGGACAACAACCATAACATACAATCATACCATAGGCTAGCTTCTAGGGTTTAGCCTCTCTGATCTCGTGGTAGATCTACTCTTTTACTACCCATATCAATAATATTAATCAAGCAGGACGTAGGGTTTTACCTCCATCAAGAGGGCCTGAACCTGGGTAAAACATCGTGTCCCCTGCCTCCTGTTACCATCTGGCCTAGACGCACAGTTCGGGACCCCCTACCCGAGATCCGCCGGTTTTGACACCGACAGGTGGACTCATATGGAATAACTTTGGGGTTTATGGAATTGGATGCACAAGCAGTATTCCCGCTTAGTACATGTGAAGGCTAGAAAAAGGCTGGGAAGCGACCTGCTAGAGAGCGACAACAGTCATGAACACACATTAAAATTAATCAACACCGAATGCAAGCATTAGTAGGATATAATGCACCATGAACATAAATATCATAGAGGCTATGTTGATTTTGTTTCAACTAGATGCGTGAACATGTGCCAAGTCAAGCCACTCGAATCGTTCAAAATAGGATACCACCCTATCATACCACATCACAACCATTTTAATAGCATGTTGGCACGCAAGGTAAACCATTATAAGCTCCTAGCTAATTAAGCATGAAATAAGCAACTATAATCTCTAATTGTCATTGCAAACATGTTTATTCATAATAGGCTGAATCAGGAACGATGAGCTAATCATATTTACAAAAACAAGAGAGGTCGAGTTCATACCAGCTTTTCTCATCTCAATAAGTTCATCATATAATCATCATTATTGCCTTTCATTTGCACGACCGAATAGTGTGGATAATAATAATAGTGCACGTGCATTGGACTAAGCTGGAATCTGCAAGCATTCAATTTAAGAGAGAAGACAAGGTAATATGGGCTCTTTGTTAGATCAACAATAATGCATATAAGAGCTACTTTAACATTTTAATCATGGCCTTCTCCTCTCGACCCCCAAAGAAAAGAAACAAAACTATTTACACGAGAAAGCTCCCAACAAGCAAAGGAAGAATGAGAAATCTTTTTGGGTTTTCTTTTTAATTACTACTACAAGCATGGAAAGTAATCTAATTAAAAGCTACAGCTAATTTTTTTTGTTTTTCTTAAGGTTTATTAAACACACAAGAAGAAAGCATAAAAAGGAAAATAAACTAGCATGGATGATACAATGAAAAAGTATGAGCACCGACAACTAGCAATGAGTGTGTGAACATGAATGTAATGTCGGTGAGAAATACGCACTCCCCCAAGCTTCGACTTTTGGCCTAATTAAGTTGGTCTATGGCCACGGCTGGCCTGGCGGATATCCAAAGTAATAGTTGGGGTCGTACTGAGATGCAGCGGCTATTGCATCTTGGGCTGCAGTATGGAGGCGAGTTGTCTCCACCCTCCTCTCGTACTCGGTCGCCTCCTCCCTCATTATAACATATCTCCCTTTTGCCTGAAAGTCAAAGAAAGTAGGAGCAGGGAGAGCGACGTGATAGATGCATCGTCTGTCAAAGATTAGTCAGTACTGGAGAAACTAATCGTTCCTCTCAACAAACTGATGACGAACCATAGCATCATAATCTAAATAAACAGGAGGCAACTCAATATCATACCCACGTATGGGTATATCAAGAAAATTAGCTAGACAGGTTACATAAATTCCACCAAAGAAATCTCCATTAAATATATTATTATGCAACCTACGTGCAACAATGGCTCCCAAATTATAATGTTTATCTCCTAATACAGCACTCCTAAGAACACTGAGGTCAGGGGCACACATGTGACATGCTTCATCCTTACCATTTATGCACCTACCTATGAAGAGAGCAAAATAATGTATAGTAGGAAAATGAATGCTCCATATGGTAGCTTGTGTTATATCTCTAGATTCCCCCACAGTTATACTAGCAAGAAATCTCTAAACTCGGATTTGTGAGGCTCACTAGTGCTGCCCCATTGTGGAAGTTTGCAAGCAGTATTAAAATCCTCTAAGTCCATAGTATAAGATTTTTCATAAAGATCAAATAGGACAGTTTGAGAATTGTGTGATGATGAAAATTCAAACCTTCTCATAAAGGAATCAGTGAGATAGTGGTATTGGCGGCACTTATCTACCTCGAAGATTTCAAGATCGGCATTACGCACATACGCGTTAAATTCTTCCTTGATTCCTGCTCGATTCATAAAGTCCTCTGACGGCCATTCACAAGCCCGCACCTGGGCTTCCCTCGGTGGTTCGTCGCCGGCATCGCGTATTGCGAGACTGGATCCTTGCTTCCTTGAAGGACCACCTTGGTACATTTTCCTAAACATATTTCTTCCTCTGAAAAATTTCTGAATTTTTTAGTAACTTCAAAATAAAAGTGAACCAAACTCAACAAAATTGATAGCAACTACTCCCACAAGTGCCTAGAGGATATATCATGCATTGAACCTACTTTTGACCATATAAATTTGACATGCATGCTCAAGAACATGGTCAATGAATAAATCACTAGAACAAAAACTAATTAGACCATTGGAGGAGTCACATACCAAAGAACAATCCCCCAAAGCAGTTTTGTGAATGGAGCTTTGAGCTAGGAGATCGAAAATGGCAGCAAGATGAACTTGGACTCGGGTTTGAGCTGGCTAGTGATGTTTGTGGGAGGAAGAAGGAGTGTGTGGTAGCTGGAATAAGTGGAGGGGAGCCACCGTGGGCCCACAAGGCAGGGGGCGCGCCCAGGGGGTAGGGCGCGCCCTCCAGCCTCATGGCCAGGTGCTTGCTCCCCCTGTTGTGTTCTCAGTGCCATATATTCTCAAATATTCCAAAAAAACATATTTAAATTTCAGGGCATTTGGAGAACTTTTATTTTCGGGGTATTTTTTTTATTGCATGGATAATTCAGAAAACAGACAGAAATTACTATTTTTGCTTTATTTAATATAAATAACAGAAAGTAAAAAGAGGGTACAGAGAGTTGTGTTTTCTAAATTCATCCATCTCATGCTCATCAAAAGGAATCCACTAACAAGGCGTTGATCAGGTCTTGTTAACAAACTCATTCCGAATAACATGGAACCGGAGAATTTTCGAATAACACTAGGTTACCTCAACGGGGATATGCATGTCCCCAGCAATAAGGATATCATATTTCTTCTTGACAGTAGGAAGAGGAAATTCAAAACCTCCAAAAATAATCGATGGGATTTTTCCAATAGAGTTGATAGTGTGGACTTGAGGTTGTTTCCTCGGAAAGTGTACCGTATGCTCATTACCATTAACATGAAAAGTGACATTGCCTTTGTTGCAATCAATAACAGCCCCTGCAGTATTCAAAAAGGTCTTCCAAGAATAATAGACATACTATCGTCCTCGGGAATATCAAGAATAAAAAGTCCATTAAAATAGTAACGTTTGCAACTACAACAGGCACATCCTCACAAATACCGACAGGTATAGCAGTTGATTTATCAGCCATTTGCAAAGATATTTTAGTAGGTGTCAACTTATTCAAATCAAGTCTACGATATAAAGAGAGAGGCATAACACTAACACCGGCTCCAAGATCACATAAAGCAGTTTTAACATAGTTTCTTTTAATGGAGCATGGTATGGTTGGTACTCCTGGATCTCCTAGTTTTTAGGTATTCCACCCTTAAAAGTATAATTAGCAAGCATGGTGGAAATTTCAGCTTCCGGTATCTTTCTTTTATTAGTAACAATATCTTTCAAGTACTTAGCATAAGGATTCATTTTGAGCATATCAGTCAAACGCATACGCAAGCAGATAGGTCTAATCATTTCAGCAAAGCGCTCAAAATCCTCATCATCCTTTTTCTTGGATGGTTTAGGAGGAAAAGGCACGGGTTTCTGAACCCATGGTTCTCTTTCTTTACCATGCTTTCTAGCAACAAAGTCTCTCTTATCATAACATTGATTCTTTGATTGTGGGTTATCAAGATCAACAGCAGGTTCAATCTCCACTTCATTGTCATTACTAGGTTGAGCATCAACATGAACATCATTATTAACATTATCACTAGGTTCATGCTCATTACCAGATTGTGTTTCACCATCAGAAATAGAAATATCATTGGGATTCTCACGTGTGTCATCAACATGTTCACTAGAAGCATGCAAAGTCCTATCATTTTTCTTTTTCTTCCTCTTAGAAGGACTAGGTGCATCAATATTATTTCTCTGAGAATCTTGCTCAATTCTCTTAGGATGGCCCTCAGGATACAAAGGTTCCAGAGTCATTTTACCACCTCTAGGCATACCTCTAACAGCATTATCATTTTTCTTACTATTTAATTCACTGAGCAAATCATTCTGAGCTTTAAGTACTTCTTCTACTTGAGTGGTAACCATAGAAGCATGTTTTACTAATCAGTTTTAGTTCACCTTTACCATTAGCCATATAATCACTCAAGTGTTCAATCATATAAGCATTATGTTTCAATTGTCTACCAACATAAGCATTAAAATCTTCTGGCTTAACCATAAAGTTATCAAACTCATCTAACCATTGGCTAGCAAACTTAGTAGGGGGGATTTTAGCTTTATCATATCTATAGAGAGAATTTACCTTTACTACCTGTGTCGGGTTATCAAGACCATGTATTTCTTCAACAGGCGTTAAATTAAGACCATGTATTTCTTCAATAAGAGGTAAATTCTTAACATCTTCAGCTTTAATACCTTTTTCTTTCATAGATTTCTTTGCCTCTTGCATATCTTCAGGACTGAGAAATAGAATACCCCTTTTCTTCGGAGTTGGCTCAGGAGTTGGTTTAGGAAGTGTCCAATTATTTTCATTGGTCAACATATTATTCAATAAAATTTCAGCTTCATCTGGTGTTCTTTCCCTGAAAACACAACTATCCAGGTGGTCTCTGGAAGCATCGGTTAGTCCATTATAAAAGATATCAAGTATTTCATTTTTCTTAAGAGGATGATCAGGCAAAGCATTGAGTAATTGGAGAAGCCCCCCCCCCCCCAAGCTTGTGGGATACTCTCTTCTTCAATTTGCACAAAATTATATATTTCCCTTAAAGCAGCTTGTTTCTTATGAGCAAGGAAATATTTAGCAGAGAAGTAATAAATCATATTCTGGGGACTACGCACACAACCATGATCAAGAGAATTAAACCATATCTTAGCATCACCCTTTAATGAGAACGGAAATATCTTAAGGATATAAAAGTAGCGAGTTTTCTCATCATTAGTGAACATGGTGGCTATATCATTTAATTTAGTAAGATGTGCCACAACAGTTTCAGATTCATAGCCATAGAAAGGATCAGATTCAACCAAAGTAATTATATCAGGGTCGACAGAGAATTCATAATCCTTATCAGTAATAAAGATAGGTGAAGTAGCATAAGGAGGATCATATTTCATTCTAGCATTCAGAGTTTTTTGTTTCAGCTTAGCTAATAATTTCTTAAGATCACTCCTATCATTGCAAGCAAGAAAATCTCTAGAAGTTTCTTCATCCATAACATAGCCCTCAAGCACAACAGGTAATTCATATCTAGTGGGAGAATCTTCATCATCACTTTCATCAATATTATCAGTTTCAATAATTTCATTCTCTCTAGCCCTAGCAAGTTGTTCATCAAGAAATTCACCAAGTGGCACAGTAGTATCAAGCATAGAAGTAGTTTCATCATAAGTATCATGCATAGCAGAAGTGGCATCATCAATAGCATGCGGCATATCAGAATTAATAGCAGAAGCGGATTTAGGTGTCGCAAGCTTACTCAAAACATAAGGTGAATCAAGTGCAGAGCTAGATGGCAGTTCCTTACCTCCCCTCGTAGTTGAGGGATAAATCTTGGTACTTGGATCTTTCAAGTTCTTCATAATGATAAGTAGATATAAATCCTAAGTGACTCAAAGAATAGAGCTATGCTCCCCGGCAACTGTGCCAGAAAATAGTCTTGATAACCCACAAGTATAGGGGATCGCAACAGTTTTGAGGGTAGAGTATTCAACCCAAATTTATTGATTCGACACAAGGGGAGCCAAATAATATTCTCAAGTATTAGCAGCTGAGTTGTCAATTCAACCACACCTAGAAACTTAATATCTGCAGCAAAGTGTTTAGTAGCAAAGTAATATGACAGTAGTGGTAACGGTGGTAAAAGCTAACGGCAGCAAAAATAATATTTTTTGGTGTTTTATAGTGATTATAACAATAGCAACGGAGAAGTAAATAAGCGAAGAATAATATATGGAAAGCTCGTAGGCAATGGATCGGTGATGGAGAATTATGCCAAATGTGGTTCATCATGTAACAGTCATAACATAGGGTGACACAGAACTAGCTCCAATTCATCAATGTAATGTAAGCATATATTCCGAATATAGTCATACATGATTATGAAAAAGAACTTGCATGACATCTTTTGTCCTACCCTCCCGTGGCAGCAGGGTCCTAGCGGAAACTAAGGGATATTAAGGCCTCCTTATAGTAGAGTACCGGACCAAAGTATTAACACATAGTGAATACATGAACTCCTCAAACTACGATCATCACCGGGAGTGGTCCCGATTATTGTCACTTCGGGGTTGCCGGATCATAACACATAATAGGTGACTATAGACTTGCAAGATAGGATCAATAACTATCATATATTGATGAAAACATAATAGGTTCTAATCTGAAATCATGGCACTCGGGCCCTAGTGACAAGCATTAAGCATAGCAAAGTCATAGCAACATCAATCTCAGAACATAGTGGATACTAGGGATCAAACCCTAACAAAACTAACTCGGTTACATGATAAATCTCATCCAACCCATCACCGTCCAGCAAGCCTACGATGGAATTACTCACGCATGGCGGTGAGCATCATGAAATTGGTGATGGAGGAACGTTGATGATGATGATGGCGGCGGATTCCCCTCTCCGGAGCCCCGAACGGACTCCAGATCAGCCCTCCCGAGAGAGCTTAGGGCTTGACGGCAGCTCCGTATCGTAAAACGCGATGAATCCTTCTCCCTGATTTTTTTTCTCCCCGAAAGTGAATATATGGAGTCAAGGTTGAGGTCGGTGGAGCGTCAGGGGGCCCATGAGGCAGGGGGGCACGCCCAGGGGGGTAGGGCGCGCCCCCACCCTCGTGGACAGGTGAAGGCCCCCCTGACGTGGGTTCTTCTTCCAGTATTTTTTTATATATTCCAAAAGAATTCCCCGTTGATTTCCAGGTCATTCCGAGAACTTTTATTTCTGCACAAAAATAACACCATGGCAATTCTGCTGAAAACAGCGTCAACCCGGGTTAGTTCCATTCAAATCATGCAAGTTAGAGTCCAAAATAAGGGCAAAAGTGTTTGGAAAAGTAGATACGACGGAGACGTATCAGCTACCAGCCCAGGTTTATTCTGGTCATCGGTCGTGTATGGTCCACACACACTCATGTGGGGCTGGTCGGAGGACTCGTGGCTCCCGATTGAGAGGGAGTTCATGTCGTCGTTGATGGTGCGGTTGATCTTCTGTAGTTGCTTGTGCTCCATCCGCTGCCCCCCGGTTTGAGATTTCGCGTCATTGTTGAAGAAGAACACGCCGCTGCCAGGCGCCTCTCATGAGGTAGCTTGTTCAGCCGATCTCTGAGATCCTCACCATGAAATGCCGCACCATGCAAATATCTTGGGTCTCTCGGTCTCTTGACGAAGTCCCTTTCTCTGTCAGAACTCGGTGGATATCTTGGTTCTCTCGACCTCCCAATGGAGTCCCTCTCTTTGTCAGAACTCACACTGGGGCTAGGGCTCTGTGGGTGCTGTGGAGGTTGGTCTCCAAGAATGTCCCCTCCCCCATCTAGCTGGGTTGAGTAGTGAGACCAAGTGGAATATGACCCATGGAAAAAAATCAATGAAATTTCGGAAACTTTGGTGGGCCAGTACTGGCCAAAAAAAATCCCATAAAAAATGCTTTTCCTTGATTTGACCTAAAACCCAAGTGAAATCAAATGAATTTCTTTTACAAACGATATAATAGATCCAAACCAATAGATACACGTGTCAATAAGTCATTGGACAAAAAATCAACCTAAACCGAAATGAAAAACAAATGTTGGTGTTTGATTAGTCATTAGGCAATCCTAAATATTTATATTCAGTAAATTTATCATGCTTTCTGCACATGCATAAATGCGAGAGTTTTTTGGCGGGCAATGGCGAATAAATGGACGCTATCGGATGTCTCCTCCATCAAACGGTCCAAGGATGATTGGTTCATTCAGCTTGTCTGCTAGTTTGACGAACCTACAAGGTGCGAGTACTGATGCTCTTTTGGAGAATCTGGTATGTACGTAATGAGCTGGTTCATTATAAACATGCACCTCCAATTGAAGTTTCTGTCAGATTCCTCTCAAGCTATTTGGCCTCTTTAAAAACTATAATGATTTGTATTGTTTTCCTCACACAGCTCATGCATGCAATAATATGCTTACTGTTGGCACCATTTGGAGACCCCCGATTGATGGTCGGGTTAAACTATAAAATACTGAAGGTTCTATCCAAGATGGTGTTGGAGGGACAGGTATGCTGCTTCGAGATCATTTGGTGCCAACATCTTCAGCTCGTGCGGGCATCTTTTCTTATGCAATGATGTGCTGGAACGTGATATCTTAGCAATTCGAGAGGGCCTCATTTTAGCTTTGCAATGGAGTAGCCTGCCAATTGATGACATTGAAAGTGATAGTTTGGAGGCAGTCACCATGGTGAGAAGCGGAGATACAAACAGATTAAAGTATGCTTTTCTCATTCGAGAGATTAAAGCTAGCATGTCCTAATGTAATTCTTGTATTATTCATATTTGTCGTAGTTGTAACTTGTAACTCTTCTAGTCATACTTTGGCAAACTTTGGTAGAGTTCAAGGCCGAACTATGGTATGGCTTGTGTCTGGACCAAAGGACGTTCTGGACACTGTCGAGCTTGATTATATTCTTTGATTGAGCAATACAAGATTTATTTCACACAAAAAAATGGATTTTTTATTAAAAAAAGGGTGTAACTAGGTCTCAGTTGACTGAGAATTAACCAAGTTTCACAGTCAAGTAACATAATATGCAAGAGAGAGAAAAAATGATTTTTTTTGTGCGGATCTCAGTGTAAAATCTTACGAATATATCATCGACTAAGACTTCGACCGGGACTTAGCAAGATTGTAAAAAAATCAGGAAAACCCTCCCGTCTCCTGCTTCCTGCATCGATTGATCATTGATGCACAGCCATCTACTATTATTTCAATATGATGCACAGCCATCGATTGATGCATATCAGCGTACCCGGTAGAAACCCGGATCGCTAGAAAGATCACTCCCTCTACTATTATTTCAATATGACGAAGTAGGAAAGTGCACTCATAGTATCGACAGAACAAGTGTGCTCGGTCGAGTCAGTCACTCGCGGCGTGGAGGAAGGTGAGGCCTGCCGCATGGAGCTTGTCGGCGACGATGTCGTCTAGGCGTCGCGCCATCTCCGGCGTCATGTGGTTCACCCAGTCGCCGGCCACGCCCTTCCTGAACAGCGCGTCACGCGGGATCGGGAGTCCGGCATTCATGTGGCCCGTCTTGTTGGCTTCCAGGGTCTTGAGGTGCCCGAAGCTGCAGAGGTTGACGATGTCGTGAACGACGCCGGCATCCTCCTCCGCGCCGGAGAAAGGCAGCCCCACGAACCGCGCCAGCTCCCGGACGTGCCCGGCGGGGTCGCGCAGCAGCTCCTCGTACCGCAGGAAGAGCACGCCGTCCGGCCTGGCCGCGCTGGCGCTCCAGTAGCCGGCGATGTGGTCCCACACCGGCCCGTACCCCACCGCGCCGCCGCACACGGCCTCGAAGACGTCGGCTAGCGGCAGCTCCGGATGCAGCCGCCGGTGGAAGTGCCACAGCGAGACGACCATGTCCTTGGGCTCCCTGCAGACGTACACGACCTTGCACCCGCCCCCGCCGGGCATCATGGCCAGCGGCATGTGCGTGTTCATGAGGCGCGGGGACGGCAGCGCCGCGAGCCTGGCCTCCCCGCGGCGGCTGCCGAAGAGGGCCTCCAGGAAAGGGACGCACTGGTGCGGGTTGAGGCGTAGCAGCGGGTGCCCGGCGCCGGCGGCGGGGTGGGCGCGCCGTGCCATGGTGGCGAACGTGAGGGCGTTGACCCACGTGGTGCCGCACTTGGGGAAGCTGGCGACGACGACGTCGTCCGGGCGGGGCTCGAAGCGGCGCTGTAGGGCGACGGCCACCGGGACGGACCACTCGGGGCCGGCCCATAGGCCGGGGCAACGGGGCAACCGCCCTGGGCCCCCGGGAGGTAGGGGCCCCAGCTCAGGTAGTAGTACAGTTTATGTATTAGGATATTTTTGTCTTTAGGTCCAGAAATATAAGAGGAAAAAAAAGAAAGCCCAAGCCCACCACGTAGGTAGTACTCACGGACGGAAAGAAACCATCGCTAGTTCGCTCCGCTGCGGCAGCACTCCATTGATCTCGTCGAGCTCCAGTCTCTTCGCCTCCTCCCCCAAATTCTCCAATCCCAGAGAACAGCACCACCGCTCCCATGCACTTTCAAATTCGAGGTGCCGCTCCCTTGCACCCATTAATGGAGACTGATGGTGCTATTCTCTTTCCCAATCATCTCTCTTTGCATCCTCAACCTTCCCCATCAAGTAGACATTTGAGACATCACCGCATCAGAGATGGTACGTCTCCCTCCAATTCTTCTCTTCCTAGTTCATACTCTTCTGTTGGCCTGTAATTCAAAGCTTCTTTGGATCCAGGGATGAGAAGGGGGATGGGGAATGAGTGTTTCAGCCTTGCAGATCTGGGAAGCTACATCGACAATTCGACATCAAGCCATATGCTCATATTCAGGTGCTTTTGTTCCCTGTATTGACTGTTTTTCTACAATTGTTTGGTGACATACCTTTTTAAAAATGGTTACCAATGAGAAAAGGAAGTGAAAAAAACTTAAGAGATGAACTGGTAAACTCACCGAAAGCTTCAATTGACATTTTTATAGAAAAGGAAGTTAGAAACGGCAGTTCTTCGAATAACTTGAAGTGTTCAGAAGTATATTTGGCTTCTTACTTAGCTCAAAAGACTTTTATTGAATGATATTTAATTACGCAAATGCTGTGCTAAATTTGTAGAAACGGTTTCTCAAAATTATGTTGAATCAGATGATCTCTTCTCGGAATTACGACTACGACAAATGACTATACCAGAATCTGATGTGCCATTGCGTGCTATGGAGATTTTCGAGTTTGTTAGAGACATAGACTCTTTTCCAAATATATTAATAGCTTATCGAATTCTATTTGCTGTAGCATTCACTGTAGCATCAGCTGAACGCAGTTTCTCAAAGTTCAAGTTATTGAGAAATTATTTGAGATTATCAATGTCATAGGAAAGATTGAATGGTCTTGCTACTTTATGCATTAGGAAAGCAAAGTAGGATGAAATAAATATTGATGCACAGATCTGATCATCGTATTCAGGAAGCTTTGGAGACGTTTTCTTCGGGTGAAGACATCGAGTAACAAACAAATTGAAAAAAATAGAATCTAATGTAAGCTCTCATGCGTTAACATTATATCTCATGATAACACAAACGCTTCCAATTGCTATCAGTTTGGACAAGGTTTTCATACTTAGAAGAGCGAGGTGATTGTCTCTTTATGCCCCTTAGAAGAGCGATCTTTTGTAGAACTATATTGTTTCCATGCTATTAAAATGTAGTTCTCTAGACCATGAATCTATGCTATGTACTGAATTGCTTTCGAAATAGAATGCATTCTGAATTTTTATTTGTCCATAAGGGCCCCATTTTGTTGTCTCGCCCCGGGGCCCTGAATATATATGGACCGGCCCTCCACTCCGGCAGCCAGAAGCCGTCGTAGAGACGGAGGCTCGACAGGCCCTTGGGCCTCGGCGCGCTTGGCAGGGCGGAAACAAGGTCGTCGGGGTCGGCGTGCTCCTCCGGGAGCTGCTCCGGCACGCCGGAGACCAAGCCCGAGTCGGCTTCGACGTCCGCGAAAGGGACGGGCCCGAGCGGGGCACCAGGCGCCTTCGCCATTGACGATGATGTTGATAAGAAGAGTCTGGAGTCTGGAGTATGGAGTGGACAGCAGCAGCAGCAGCAGTACTATGCCTGCTATATGTTTTTGCATTCGTTCAGTGAGAGCCTATACAAATAGATAAAGGAGCATCTAGCTAGACAGCGCACGTGGAGCACGCGCCTCTCGGCACATCTCACCTACCCTGTGCACAATAGAGACATACTGTACGAAAGTGCATAGGAGCACTCGGCGACTCCGTTCACCGAAATCTAACTCATTCACTGGCATCGGGAGTCGCATCTTCTATAGTAGCCAGTCTGTATTACAAATTTGTGCGACATGTATCTCTCATAATCTTTCATGTATCTATGCTGATATTAAATGTACTGACATTGTCAGACTATAGTCTTGTTGGATGCTGGTTGTTGAGATGCATCGGGTGTCCCCATAATCTAATTAATGCGTCTGAGCCTCCCACCCACCCACACATGTCTTCTCTCCACCACTGACCTTCCCACGACACCCATTCTTCCCATCTGTTCTTCCCCTGAATCCTCTTGTACAGCTCCTACCCCTTCTACTTCTTCCCCACTTATTCTTGCTACTTGGAACCAAGCCCATAGGAATTAGGAAGACCATGTCAGCCCTGACCGTCGTCCGAGCTTGCCGGGTCCTCCGCAGCCACTGCCGGTGACACCATGTTGGCCCTGGCCACCGACATCATCTCATGCGTTCTAGCGGCCAGCCACAACCTGTGAGAAGAAAACCAGGAGGAAACCTATGCCGCCATGACGAGGAAATCAAGGTAGCTCTCGTATGTGTTTGCCACGTTCTGCGCACCGCGTCTACTTTGGGCGCCGACTGCATGTTCTTCGTGACCACGGCCAGCGACAATATCGCCGCCGGCATCACTTCCTAGCACGACATGAGGTGGCCGCCTGTACATCGTTCCATCCTAGTCGTCCCGTCGTCATCAAGCTTGCATAATCGTCGTTCACGTCCTGGTCATCCCGGTCGCCGCCAAGCTCGGCATGGTCGTGCTTCTCCTCAAACAGTGTCGTGTAGGTCGTGCTATCCATGTTTGAGGTCCTGTGCATCCTAGCCGTGGCCGGCGTCCTTGACCTGGGCTTGCGTCATGGCCGTGGCCAGCGTCCTTGATCTCGGCTTGCGTATGGCCAGCGCCTGCCCTGACCCGGTCCCCACGGCCATGAACTTGCTCCACTCCGCTTCAGGCGAGCAAGCTCACATGTGAGACAACAGACATACACTGTATACTAGTAGAGTGTCCGTGCGTTGCCACGGGCTCTTGAAATAGTTTGCAAGAGTTACATATTGAATACCACACATACAAATAATATAACACAAACACAATTATTGAATAATTGAAATTCATTTTTGCAATGTAAATTGATAAAAAAAGATTAACGACATGTCCATGTAACGAT
Organism: Triticum aestivum; assembly: GCF_018294505.1. Lineage (NCBI taxonomy): Eukaryota > Viridiplantae > Streptophyta > Magnoliopsida > Poales > Poaceae > Triticum > Triticum aestivum. The sequence goes on along the minus strand of NC_057812.1, from coordinate 49,356,287 downwards.
GTTCGACCTTAACATCTATTACAAAACTATCAATATCATGAAAGTTGCCTTTAGTTTCATTCCCATGATGTTTTAGCAAGTATAATAAAAAATTGCTTCCTCAACTCATACTCATCCTGCACAAACAATATATGTAGTTAATATGAAAATTTCACGCCGAAGGTCTTAAAACATCTAACGGACAATACTCACCGCGCAAACCGGCTTGACCAATTCTTTACCATTCCACCAGAGCATAAAATGAAAAAAAATTAGCTAGACATATTCCTGCAATAATTTCAATTAATAATATAAAAAATGTAGTGATAACAAAAATAAATTGGAATTGGAATTGGAATTGACCAAGTTGTAGGTTACCTAGATTAAAGGAATATACGACGTCCAGCTGTGTGCGCTCTTTACCCGAGTGATAGAACCTATTGCCACATTGTTAGTTGAGTCCATGTAATAAGAAAGGCGAGAAAAGAGAATTTCTACTAACCTGTTTTCTAAAGAAGATGGCATAAATACTTATAATAACATGGCATAAAAGTTAGCATAATAGATTCAATTTGCCCGTGCGTTGCAACGGGTGTGGTACATATTGTATAGGCTCAACATCAATCATATGAACATCATCATGCACATCAAGCAGCATTATTGATTTCTTATTTACTGTTAAATCACTCATGTTCTTCTTCTTTCCTGATCCAACTTCGCCACTGACATCAATGGCACACCTAGCTCACAAACCCAACCTTTCACATCCACACGCAAATTTTTAGGGTTTTCTTCTCCATCCTTTTAGATTCACCATCAATCAATAACAACAACGTAGGAAGAATTACCGTATACACCAAACTCCTCTACACTCAGTGCAGTACCAGTCTGACCACGACCTCTCCTGCCTCACCTCCATGCCTCCATGTTGCGCGCCCTTTCGACCACCACGGGCCGAGGCTGCCACGGCTGTCACATGTGTCGTTTGATTTGGATCCAAGAATCAAGATGACAACCATTATCATACAGATAGATTATATACGACATACTAAATGCAGAAGTGGTAACATCACAACTATCAAAAAGTCACCATATTGATAAAGTACATTGTATACCACATACCAAATGAGAAAGCTACGCCTACGAACTGAACTAAAACAACAAGTTAATCTGTCATATTGTGCATTAAGGAACTCCACACAAATTAAATTCGAATCCAAAAATAACTAACAGCAGTCGTATCATTAAGAAGAAAATTCTAATTAAGTGAAAGGACGCATGAGCCATCGCCGGTATGCACAAATGTGTCTCCAACAGACTCTTTGAGGTTGCTAAGCATGCACATCTAGTTGGATATGCCAGGTCTAAAGCAGGGTGTTAGTATGTTGATCAGCGACGCCTCGCATTGACGAGTGCCCAACACACCTGCTCGCCCATCATATTTCCCCAGACTATGAGCCAATTCTGTTTCTTTTTTGCCCTGTGCAACCGACTTCTCCAGCCTCCAATTCTCTAATTCAATTAATTTAATGTCAGATTATGGCTGCATAATCCTTAGTTTTGAAAGTCAATCTCGACTTGCCTTGTAGAAATTAGAACAACGTTTGTATGGCTCAACCACCAGCTAATAAGAATTCAGGCTTTTGTCTATCTTCAAGTAATCTGAATGTAATACTTTCTGAAATCAACTGACTGCAACAAAGATGAAGCCTAATTAAAATGAAACCTAATCAACATTTGTCCTTCCTCGCCAAAATATATTTGCTCTTCAATTCGATCCAGTCGTGCATCGTTGTAGATGATTCCATGAAAGATGGGCTCCTTACTCCGCTTTCGATCAACAAAATTTGAAGCACAAGAAATCCTATGGACAACATCACCATAATTATCTGCAATATCATAATGTTGTAAACTGAACAATGGTGAAACTGGCTATAATCACTCGGACCACAATGTATATGTCAAGGGCATGTTAATTTTACATAAATGACAGTTGAGATTCATGACAGGAAAAGAAGTCTGGTTGAACAGTTCTGAGATCTTTGTGTTATACTACCTCTGTTCCTAAATATTTGTCTTTCTAGAGATTTCAACAAGTGACTACATACGGAGAAAAACGAGTGAATCTACACTCTAAAATATGTCTATATACATCCGTATGTGGTAGTCCATTTGAAATCTCTAAAAAGACAAATATTTAGAAACGGAGGGCGTGGTGTGCGCTCATAGCTGTATAATCTAATTAAAACAGACATACCATTTTTGGTATCACATAATGTACAAAGAAAAAAGATCTAGATAGCCAACATTCTTGGTTAAGCATAGATTAACTCTAACCGATTTCCATGAAAATCTGGAAGGACATGGGTGTTTTGACTCAAGGCAGAAAGAAAAAGGCATACTTTGTTCATGTGACATCAAAAGCAATGTCTTCTTCATCAACTCATAAATGGACACACCTGGATAATTTGAGATGAATAGTATACACCTTTACACGGTACACCCTCAAAGGTAATCTACATCATGTCAGAAAAAAGGCAATCTACATTGGGAGAAACATGCAACTTACTTTCAGAAGCAGCTTGATTAGCAAGAAAAGGGAGCCGCAATATGGTTTTGAGCAATGTAATCAAGTAAAGCGCCAGTTACACTTTGGCCACATTCCTTGAGCCAAAACTCAGGTATCATCGCTGGATGTGCAATGAAAAGATAAGCACTAAAATTTCAAGAAATAAAAGCATTAACTTAACATAGCCAACATATGATCGCGGAGAGCAAACCACATACAAAAATTAATAGAGACGTTGGCAAGGAAGTAAAATATATGAAGGAAACTACACCAGACAAAAATAGTTCCCCAACACCAGGGATAAATAGCTTATTCTTTGAAAAAGCCATGTGGCATGTAAATGTTCCGCAAACCAAGACCATGCAATGGAATATTGCTTCTTCCTCAAATACCGCAGAAAAAAATGCTCCACATAATCTTGTGCATTGTGTACCTATCTTAGGCTTGTACATATTATTTTTCTCTATCAATGTATCAATACACAAGTTTTTACATCGTTTTTTGGGACAAATGTTTCACATAAATAAATGTGAAGCTTTAGAAGGAGTCATAGTTTTTTTAGAAAAACATAGGGGAACCGGCACCTACTTTCAACTTTAAACTCTGCATTTGGCACACTTTCCATGACTCCAAGACACCCGGCATAAGCATCATAAGGGAAGTCCCAACAAGAGTCCCGGGAAGCAAGCCTAACTCCTAAACATTGGAGGTAAACGCCATTACAAAATGAAATACTGGAAATTAACAGCACAGACATTTATTCTCTTACTTCTAACATAAAAAACTACAAAGAAAGCACTTAGGTAATCGATTGTATCTTTGTTCACTCATGAAAACACTTTGCGTTAATAGCTTAAATAGTGTCACATTAAATGAACTGCAAAACTGATTTGCTTGCCTTTGCAGAAGTAGGTGTCAAACCAGAACATAGAGGATGACGAGGAAACACAATCGAGTGTCCTATTTGAGTTGCATAGAATGGCGTATTAGAAAATTAAGAACTACAAATGATACATCACCTTTAGTGAAAAAAAGGAGAAATGGATAAGCATTCAACCTGTTTTTGCGTAGCTCTCTTCATAAAGGTCTCCCAAACTTTCTGCCCAAAAGACTTCACCCCTTCCACATGGTTTCATACCACACGATTTTAACTCCCTCCGCTGCTCATGTGTGATAAGCTGCGGGTTTCATCACCAGTTTCCCTAGAAAAAAAAAGAATGAAGCAAACTTGTTAGAAATTCAGCTCATAGCTTATTACAAGCTTAGAGAGGTTGTGAGTTGAAACTCACCTATATAACATAAACCAAGATTTTTGTAGATTTTCCTTTACCCATAAATGTTTTAAAAGGTAAATCAATACGATACAATCAACGCCGGTAAATGTAAAATACACAGCAAATGTTGTCTACCGATCTTACGAAATAATTCAAAACTATTTATCTGTATTCTAGGGAGAAACTCCCACCATAAAATTGCAATACCGGTGAACTGCGAGAATTAATTCACTCGACTTGGTCAAGAGCCCTATGGTCCATCCACACGATGATGCCCCTTCTTGAATCGCCATTCCAAGAAACCAAGACAGGGGAACCATCAGCACCCACAACAACTGCAAGCACCATCCTCTGTTATTAAGTTGGTAAAGCTCTACTCGCATAACACAAAATTCTACATTCAAATTACTGAATACACACGGCTAATGTGGAGAATCAACAAAACCCTAATCTGCTACTATCAAGTGCTGCCGAAGTGTAGAAACATAGTTACAATGAGATTGTTGATGGGCTGGTGGATGCTTACGGTGGAGAACTTGGTCATGACCTTGTGGGAGGGGCAGTGGAAGCCGACGTAGGCGAAGCTAGGGCTGCTGGTGCGCACGAACTCGATGCCGGCGATGCGGCCGATGGAGCCGAACACGACCTCCACGTCGTCCGCCGACACGCCCTCCGCTAGCCCGCCCTCGTCCAACAACATGACCTATCTGCAAAAAGAAATGAAATGCAACAGTCATATAATAGTACATATGAGGCTATGATGAAGTGTAGACAAGGAAACTGACTATGATTTACTGCCATAATCTACTAACAGTGGGCTCCAGATCGACAAACAAGGCCCTTGAAACATGTTTCCTGAACATGTTAAATGCATCAAACAAAAAGCAAAGACACTTGTTAGTATGAATTCTTGAGAAAATTGTTAGTAGGATTTAAGCAAGGTGCGCTATCAATTCGTAAACAGTACCCAGATGCCTCATGCCCGCTAAAATTAAACCGGACCAACAGATCATCTAACAAAAATCCGTGAACATTACACCTTTCATGATTTGCCAATGCAATTCTGAAAAAAAACAAATCAACAACAAATGATATAAAATAGTAACAGGCTGCTGCCTTTGGGCTGTAGTTAATTTAGATGTTAGAAAGTAAACTTGTTAGAAATTCAGCTCATAGCTTATTACAGGCTTAGAGAGGTTGTGAGTTGAAACTCACCTATATAACTAAACCAAGATTTTTGTATATTTTCATTTACCCATAAATGTTTTAAAAGGTAAATCAATACGATACAATCAACGCCGGTAACTATAAAATACACAGCAAATGTTGTCTACCGATCTTACGAAATAATTCAAAACTATTTATCTGTATTCTGGGGAGACACTCCCACCATAAAATTGCCATACCGGTGAACTGTGAGAATTAATTCACTCGACTTGGTCAAGAGACCTATGGTCCATCCACACGATGGTGTCCCTTCTTGAATCACCATTCCAAGAAACCAAGACAGGGGAACCATCAGCACCCACAACAACTGCAAGCACCATCCTCTGTTATTATAATAGAATGCCCGTGCGTTGCCATGGGCTTTTGAAATATTTTGCTGGAGCTATGTAAATATAAAGCATGTTAAATTTCATGTGTAGAGAATAGATATCATGGGCCCAATCGAGTAACAATTTAAATCCACTTCACTTGCAATGTTAATTGATAGCAAAAACGAAATTTGACCTTCTAAAAAATTGTTACAAATTAAGATCTACTATTTTATGCACTTAAGAAATCTCGCACAATATCAGAAATTTTGTTTTTATCTTCACTGGCATGAAATTCGAGCAAGTATAATAAAAACATCTTCCTGAAGGACCTGAACTCATACCCATTATGCATAAGCAATATATGCAGTTAGCAAAAATACTTCACGTCAAAGGGATTAAAATGTCTATCAGAGAATACCCATCATACAAACCGGATGAAGTAATTCTTTACCATTCCACCAGAGCATAAAGAAGTAATAGCCAGACAAATCTCGGTAATTTCCTAAATTAATATTATTTTGAATATAGTGATAATAGAAGTAAAATATATTCGTATGGTCACAATGCATGGAAATTTGAAGGGAGTGCCTTTGCAATTAACTAAAAAGAAATGTGTGTTTTAGTCGAGCTCGATTGTCGCTGGTCTTCCTCCAAATGTTTGTCTTTTTCTTCACCCGTCGATCCAACCACCTTCACTACGCCACAATAGAGAGCATCTACATCCGAGCACCAAAAACCACCCCTATACGCCCGGTCAAAAGGCCCAGTCACTAACCGGTCAGAAAAACCGACGCAGACCGATGACTCATAACAACCCTATAGGCATGGGTTGTCACGCACCCATCATATCTAACCAAAATCTGGGGCAGATATAGGAAGGCCGCGTCCGCCACATTAGCCTGGCCCATGCTAGCCCGCGTCGACCCCACTTTGTCCCCACTAAAATCCCCACCCGAAGCAAACCCTAAGTCCACTTCACTTTCAATCCGCACTCCATCGATTCACCTCCACTCCACGTCCATTCCCCTCCCCCTCTCTGTCCCAATGTCCCCTCCCCCTCTCTGTCCCAATGTCGACATCGACGATGCCAGAGGTGACAGATCCGGCAAAGAGGATGACTGGGATGCCTTCGTTCTCGAGGTGGAGGGGGACAAGGAGGAGTTGCCCTCCACATCGCGCTATAGCGGTCGCGGGTTGACACGGGCAACAACTCCTGCTCAGCTTCGCCCCTTGTCGCTCGCCACTGCAACGCCGATGTTGGTGTGGGCCCGTCCCATACCCGCGAACATACTGATCTGATGACCCTCGCAGCCCCTAGTTGAACCCGCCAACCCCCTGCCTTGAACTGATGTACTTGGAAATAATCGTCGTGGACAAGTCAATTCAAGTTTTCTTGAAGCGCAAATTCAAATTCATAAGATTAGATGTTTCTATCTTTAGGGCATGTAAAAGTTAAAACACGGTGAAGAATTCTCGCTTTAAACAAATATCATTGAACTTTTGCTAACATATTACCGACAACAGTATGCAAGACCTGAAAAATAAAACATATCAAGAGTTTTTCTTGATGAAAAAGCAGCAGATTGCTGATTTTCACTTATGAAGCGGTAGAAGAAAACAGTTACAGGGAGCTGGAAAGAAAGAAGAAAGAAATCCATGCAAGGCGCCAGCAGCCTCGCCTATAAACATACCAAGAGTAATGTTTCCAATCATTAAATACTTAGTAAATCCTCAAATGCCATCTTACAATCCACCGGAACATAGTAGCATCACATCCTTCTTATTTCACAGTCCTCGTATCATTCTAGATATAGGTTTATGTCATTGTGTGAGATTTTCTTAGATGGATCACACCAGTAAGCTTAGCTATTTCCAATATCACCAATCGAACATATAAAAAGTGTATCAACTTACATAGTATAACAAAATTGGGTCTTCTCAAACTTGCTATATCGACCAAAAATTACCAATTTGCCCGCTGTTAAGGAAGTAGAATAAGTGTCACTGGTCCCAGCAGTATATTGTATACTCTACGTTGTCAGTGCTAGCACGACCAACATGATCACAGTGGCAAAACCCTCTGAGCTTGTCGTTACCACCGGTCCACCGCAACAGCCCATGCTCTCAATACTTAGTTCATTGAGTTGTGTCATTAACCATTACGTAGTTCATGAAAATAGCAACAATATTATGACCTGGATATAGTAAATTAGTAGGCTAACATAATACAAAGGTAACATGAGATTACCTCAGCAATATCTTAATTATGTTTTCATCAAAGATCTACATGCTTAAATTTCTGCATTCTGATTAAGAAAAACTAAAGGCTCTTTCTTTAAGTATTGACACCTGATCACACGCCTCTCAAATTTCCAGCTAGGCATTTGCTTAGTTGTTATGATAATCCTGCTAGTACAACTATGAAAAATAGGAATCACCATGGAAGAAAGAAACACCACCAGTAATGAGGCCCTTAAGGAATCATGACATGACCTGAATCTGATCTGCTACAAGATATTTGTCCTTCCTCATATTCAGATCAAGTGGGCAAAACTCCAAACGAAACGATGTACGCATGAAAGAAACACTATTTTTGGCATTTGCTAAATAATCATGGGAGTACATAGAAAACAGAAGATGATTTGGGGCTTCAGGGTCCAGTAGTATATATATTGCCTTTTGCTTACGTGTTTGATGTGACGAAGCCGATGAAGAAAAATGCAATGATTCCGAAGTACGATTTGTCGGGTTTGTAAGGGAGCTTCGCGTGCCTTACTCATAAATTGAAAACCCCCAAATATTGTAATGGGAGATGTCCTCCAAAATATTACAGGAATGGACCTTTGAGAAGCCCAGTAGAAACAAAGGTGAAAAGATGGAGATGTAGTCACTTCATTGTCAGACTCATTATTAACAAAAACAAAGGTTGGTAAAAAAAGAGTGGCTATCTATAGTCTCCAAGTCTTGGTCTGATTTACCTGAACAAAGACTACAGAAAGAATATACCAGCATAACACCTATCTGCAGCAGCTTTCCGCGGAGTTTCTGAAAATGCATAGCAGAAGGACAAGCAGATTGTCAGATACCAAGCAACTTGTCATAATAATTTGCATGGGAGTTCAAAAAATTGTGTGGGATCTCCATTGCCTGGGTAACTAAACCAGGAGGTTAATATTCCAAACTTCTCTACCAAGCTATATCATTTTGGTAGCTTATTTGTGCTTTCTAATTACATGGTTGACCAGCTAAGAAATGATTTAGAGTTAGCCTGTACTATTTCCTCCAGAATTGCTCCGTGCAAATTGAATCAGTCATCAATTAGAAGAAAAATATCAGCAAAATGTGATTATTTAGATGTCCCAAGAGGCGGTGGTTGCGTGGGCTACTCCCATAAGTTGAGCACCACCATGCCGGCGTGTACGATGAGCACGGCAGTGCCAACGTTTTGGAGAAAAAGGGTTCTCCAGCCACATGGACCCACCAACACCAATTTATTACATCAAAGAGGCTTACCAAGTCAACGACCCTGTTGTGTTCTTGGCTCTTGAACTTTTCTCTCTAGCATTTTGGCGCTTATAGCGTGTTCTTGCTTATAGTAACTAACCAACTGAATCAAAATTCGTCAGTACTTACCATTCCCACTGTCTGTAACAATCATAGCACATCTAGCAATCAATCACTAGCAACAAGCATAGCACTGTCTACAACAAGCCTAACATGCCCACTTTTAAAGGACACAACACTACAGAGCTCACAACAAACAGTTCACATTGTGTAGAACTTCATAGCTTAGGTGGCGTCCGACAAACAAACTGCACATCAACAAAAATTGGAGCTCACCTTGGTGATTGGCAGTCAGGGCATCCACCTTCGCTCGCGGTGCTCGAGATAGGCGGCCGACGAATAGGATATTAAACACGGCGACCGGGAGGAAGGGTCACGGCTGAGGTTGACGAAGCAGTGTACGGAAGCGGCATCCGGAGGTTGAAGATGCAGTCGACAATGATGTCTGTGGATGCATCAGCTTGCAGCCTCAGACTTGACCTCGACGTGCAGCGACGAGGACCGGAGGGCACTGGTCGCCTTAAGCTTTCCCCCGCCTACTGCACTGGGGACACCTCACTCTCTCGCCAACGCTGGCGCTACCAGCTCGTGTTGCAAGCTCCGCAACCGACCAACAATCATCGCGACAGTCTCCGGTCACCGCCAATGTCCGGCGGTGTGGGCCCGACGGCGGGGGGCATCGCGCTGCCATCGATGGGGCAGCCGCACCCGCCGCTACACCCGAAGCCCACCTCGCCCACGGCGCGCCCGCACCACCACTACTACCTCTTCTCGGGGCATCTAGGAAAATAAATGCATCCGACAGACTAACAACTTTCAGGAAATTAGACAGATGACTGGACAAAGATAAAATTATAAATTCTTTCCATGAACCAAGACTTCGAAGCAAGCAGGAATAAACTATAGCCAGCACAGATCATGTAATGTTAATTGTGTCAAGAACTAAATTTTCCTTGGTTGTGAGCGAGATTGTCAGCAAATTAGCTTGAATTGTACCTGCATTGCCACAGTGAACCGCTCCTTCGGATTGGGGTCATAGGCCTCAATATGTTTGGTAGTCTTATTGGTGAAGTAGCCTACAGAGAGATTGTTTTGAGCGAAATGGAAGGTGTACAGTGCCTTGGAGAAGTACTCGGATTTGGGTAGGATCTCATGATAAATTCCACCTATAGAGTAAAATATAAAAAATTACTGTCGCGTTCTCTGAAATCTGAATGAAAATATGGAATATGACACGCCTTTACTCCTCACCCATTCTGTTATACACGAACTGGCTTCTCTTGGTGAATTGTTCCAACTCCCAGGTCTGCACATCCAAGTAGATCGGGCTGTAAATGAATGTCCAAAAAATTATGAGGCTGTAATTGGAGATGAATATACACCAATTAGATAGCTGTGACTGAGAGTCTGAGATAGATGATGCACTGACATATGTACCAGCCGGCCGGCACCTCCGCGGAGATTTAATGAAAGACATTAGACATGATTGCACGGTATGTCAATTTTTGATATTGAATAAGATTCCTATGCATCTTGCATTAGCAGCATCAGGGAGGGACGAAGCTACATTACTCTCTCGCCGTGATTCAATACTGGTCATACATGTAGCTCTCTTCTGCTTTGACATTGACCAAAACTACTGCACCTAATTACACTGGTCATACATGTACGTTCACATAAAGAAGAGAACGAAGCATCTCACTAATTTGACTACAAGAGGAAAAATACGCCACCGCCAATCCAACTCGACATGGCACGAATTCATCATCAGAGCACGTAAATTTCATTAGCTGGTACCATGAACCAAAATGATTAAAGAAACCCTGCATAAGCATCTCTGAAACATCCAACAGAAGACATGTGCACGCATTATGTATTTCAGTACCAATATAATGCAGCACAAATCAAACTATGTGAGGAAATAGACAGGGCTCAAGTGAAAGTCATCTTACCTGAGCCAATCTCTCCTGCCTCCTCGCAATATTCCTCTCCCTGCTAGCTAGCCTTGCTCTTAGCACGCTTGGCCTCAAACTGAAGCCTCAAACTGGTCAGAGAGGGTCTTCTCTCTTCCCTTCTCAGCCTCGGACTTGTGGATACTCTCCATGAGGACCCTCTTGTTCTTGAACATGTTAACCAGCGGCAGATCAACAAAATAGGCCAGGTCATAACCAAAAACTCATCTCGAGTTTGAGCTCTTTATTGAGAATCAGACAAAGAAACATAGAAATTTAAGAGAAGAGAAAAAATTTACTGGGTGGATAGACTGCCGATCCAGCCGGAGAGGAAGCTATCAGGCACCATGGTCCCAGTTGCGGAAGGCCTCGATGGCAAATAAGAACCCCAGCCGGCAGGGCGGTGCTGAGCAATGGCAAGACGGAGACGTCGACGTGCTCCACGCGCAGCCCCGGGACAGACTACTCGAACACCTCCGCCGCTGGTCAACGACAGGTCAGCTGCGTTGGTGCGTGCATGAGCAAAGAGAAGAAGGTTCGGATCAGAGAACGTACTGGCGTAGAGGATGCCTTGCGGAGAGAGCCCCTCCTCGAGATGCTCAAGCCATACCATACTGCATCCCGCGCAGCCGCCGTTGACCACCGAACCACATCGTCCCACTTCGACCCGCTTCGGTAATTATACTCCAGTTCAAAGCAATAGTTGGTTGATTTCCAGTTAAATTATACTCCCTGCTTGGCAAACTGAAACTATGATTATCCTAAATCCTACTTCTAGAGTTGCTGCAGATCAACAGCTGCTCTGAGTACAAGAACTCTCCCCCTATCTGCAAGATCAGCAGTACAAACAGTACATTTTTTGAGTATATTTTCAAAGTACTTCAAGCAGGATAATTGAAGTTACTGAAATTTTACTAAAACTGTGCCTACGACTACATCTCGTACTCATAATCTGTACCCACTCATACAAATAAACTGAACCCTACTCCTAATCTGTACCCAAGCAGTACTCCAAATTTAAAGGGAGGAGAGAGGGGAAGCTCACCATGCAATGGAGATGCTAGCGAAGAGGAGCATCGTCGAGCAGGGTGTCCTCGAGCAGATGTTCGTCGTCGAGCATCACCTGTTCGAACCAGGTGACTGCTTATTCGAACCAGCAGACTTAACCTTTTTATTTTGCTACAATTTTTATTAACATTTATCCAGATGCTATCAAGTTACAATCTTTAATTTCCAGTCTACCATGATAGAGTGACATTACCACTCACACTCACTTTCTGTAGTCAGTGTATAACTTGACATACACCTTATATTGGAAATAGACCATATATTGATAGTGAATATGTTGTCCTGCAGTACAGAGCCCTACATAAATGGTAATCAAACATTACAAAGAGGTCAGAGTTTGCTGATTGCTCCCAGGTCAAAAAAATGTTTTAAATGTTATAGCAGCACATTAGGCTAATCATCATATATGATTCAATTGCCTCTAATTATGGGAACCTCTATTTCGAATCATCTTGCTCCGTACTATGATTGCTTGCTCTTCAAAGGGAACTCGTCTTTGAATTCCTTAAAACATGTCTCGGGCATTTATTTTTCTAGCACCTGACATAATGATGCAAAGTTTGAGATAGAAAATGCTAAGAAACCACATGAATTTTATTTTAGTTAAGATCGCTTCCGATAATAGAAATGAACTACAGATCAAAAGGAGAAGTAAGCTTACTTAACTGGAAGTAGCATGAAGATGAGATGATGAAACTATTATTATGTGCCACATTCTTCTGACGGATTCCTGCATACCACACCTGACCACAACCAAGACGATTAGGACATGCATCTCAAATACAAGTTACAGGAATCTTGCAACCGTAGGGGTTCTCCAGCTGCTCAGAATACAACAGTGATGGTGCAGACTGGTAGTGGGAAGGCGCCGCCAAAACAATCAACCTCAATGGCGGCCTGTCATCCTTGATGGTGGCAGTTCCAACTCGGTGCTCGATGGTCGTCGGCAGCGGCAGTACCCAGAGTTCTCAATGGAGGCAGTTCCTGCTCATACCCGGCGGCAGTGCCAGTAGCCCTCAAGAATCAGTATCGGCAGTAGAAAATGACGCATGTCCATCAATGCCTACAGCGTTGTTTACATCATGTCACTCATCTCGTGCAGTGCACCACGACCCGCCGATGTGTCGTCCCGTGCCTCCTTCCTGCCTCGGCACTACGCTGCCGCCACGCCGACTCCCATGTGTTGCCTGGATCTGACCGACATGGGCCCCAAGTGGCAACCTGGCCTCATCCGCGCTCGGATCCGGCCGCTGACTTCCCTAATGTGCGCCCCTCCCCCCCTACAGAAACGCATGCCGCCACTTCACCTCGAGCACTCACGGCCAACTCCAAGCCCTTCGTCGCAAGCTTCGTGTTGGATCCGAGAGAGCTGCTGCAGCGGCGGCGGCCTCGCGCGGAGGAACGCAACGCAAAGGTCCGGCACGGAGGACTGCATGGCGGCCGGCGGCCAGAAAAGCACGGGCGCTGGTGGCGATCAGATGCGAAGCGGTGGGGGCGTGGGCGATCGATAGGAAGGGGATCGTGGAGTCGAGCTGGAGGTGGGGCGGGGGCCGCGGCTGGAGGTGGGCGCGACGGCCGCGGCTGGAGCTGGGCGCGGCGGCCGCGGCTGGAGGTGGCGGGGGCGGCAGCGACGGGCGGCGGCGTTTGAGGGAGGGAGATGGGGGAGGGGATCGGCGGCGGCTGCAAGGGGATTGAGCGACGTAGGAACGAATGAAGGCGGTGACTCGTGCGGGCAAGTGCATCGAGGGCACGACGGTGCGAGCGTCTGGCGTAATTTCGTAGGTTAACCGTGTTAGTTCGTTTTAGGTCTTTTTTTCTAGCTGTGCATCGAGGGCACGAGGGTGCGAGCGTCTGGCGTAATTTCGTAGGTTAACCGTGTTAGTTCGTTTTAGGTCTTTTTTCTAGCTGTGAACCGGCCGAGGTGGGGCGGGGGCCGCGGCTGGAGGTGGGCGCGACGGCCGCGGCTGGAGGTGGCGGGGGCGGCGGCGTTTGAGGGAGGGAGATGGGGGAGGGGATCGGCGGCGGCTGCGAGGGGATTGAGCGACGTAGGAACGAATGAAGGCGGCTACATGTACGAGCAAGTGCATCGAGGGCACGAGGGTGCGAGCGTCTGGCGTAATTTCGTAGGTTAACCGTGTTAGTTCGTTTTAGGTCTTTTTCTAGCTGTGAACCGGCGCGGTTCAGATTGGCGTAGTTGTATCTTGACGTTTTTTTTATCGGTTGGGAGGTAAGATGCGGGGGAACGGTGGAAAGCCGAAGGTGGGACGAAGTACCAAAAAAATTAGGGAAGGTGGGACGAAAATTGACCAGCGCAGACTACCAACTGCTCCATTAGGAGTAGAGACAATAAATGCCGAAGCACAGGTACCTACTGTTGCCTTGTACGCCTGGGTTGCGTATTCACACGCAACAATCATTTCCTCCTCAGTTACACAGATCCCAAGAGAGCGGGTGGGCCGACGTGATTTCGGAGAGGTGCGTCGCCGAGTGCTCTTAATCCGCTTCCCATACTGTACAAAAACAGTATGGTGATTGCCATGCATGCATTAGTTTCATGTGCTTTTTAACAAAAGCTGATCCGTTTAGAACATCTTCAATAGAAAATGTATATACAAAAACAGGCCCCAAAACACCTTCATAATAGACGGCGTAGATGTAAAAGAGTTACATCTTCACCTCCGAGAGCGGAAGTACCTTTCTACACCCAGGAGCAAATGCTCCTGGTATGAATAGTAAAATAGAAAAAAATAGAAAAAATGTTTAAAAAATTCTGAATTTTTTTTTGTGACATACTTTCATGAATGTTTGTTTTGCACGTAAAAATTCATTGTGAAATCACATTGATGAAAGCTGTGCCAAAAAAACAAAATCAGAGCTCCAAAATGCTTTTATAAGTAACATTTTCAGAGCATTAATTTTGTTTTTTTACCACGCCTTCCACCAATGTGATTTTGCAATGAAATTTTGCAGGCACAACAAACATTTGTAAAAGTATGGCACAAATAAATTTGAGAATTTTTTGAATTATTTTTAATTTATTTGATTTTACCGTTCACACCAGGAGCATTTGCTCCTGGGTGTAGAAATTCCACGTCCCTCCGAGAAATGTAAACTACGATACTTCATGGTGCAAATTTGCATCTTCACCTCTAGAAGATATAAAAACGCAACCGTCCGCCAATTGCCCAACTGTCGTTCATTTGTCTTCCACGCGACCAGCCGTCGCCGGTCATATTCGCACCAAATCACCGCCGCCGCCCGCCCGCCTGACAGCCATCAGGCCCGCCGCGACTTCCCCCCCCCCTCCCCCCCTCCC